>NW_028294969.1:0-142982 GCF_964341445.2 Mesoplodon mirus | reverse complement strand
TAATCAAGGCCAACTATCGTCCAAAAATCTGTTGAGGGAAGGCAACGAGGCGGACTTGAATGCGAGGCAGAATAGCAGGAAACAGATTTCAAGAGGTACGTTAGAATCGCCTGTAAAGCACAGGAAGAGGGGCACAACTTCGACAATGATGCACTTGGCCAAAAAGGGCGTATGCGTTTTCTCCTGAATATATTCAGGAGAAAACGCATACGCCCTTTTTGGCCAAGCAAGCAAGCGGGCAATGCAAATCTGCACTACAAAGAAGTATCACTTCCCACCGGTCAAAAGGGACATCCACAAAATGTGTAAAAACCAGAAAGGCAAGACAGGCCCTGGAGAACAGGGAGCCTTGTTATGCTGATGGGCGGGATGTAAGTTGCCAACTGCCTCACTGGAGGAGTGCATTGTCTTCCCTAAAACAAGTAAACAACAGAGCTACAGAGCCAAGGGCACTTCCAGTCTAGGGAATATACCTTGGGAAAACTGAAAATCCATAAGACAGAGCCACCCCCAAATTGAGGGCTGCACTGCTTACAAGAACCTCAACCTGGGTACACCTGAAATATCCCAGGAAATATAAAAATGGTTCCAAACATTGTGGAACTTACGTACGATGGAATATCCCTCAGCCACGAAATCAATGTCATAAGACCAGTAGCAGCAAAATGAGTGGATTCAGGTACGATGATTCTAAGGGAAAGAAGTCACACAGGAAAAGAACCTTATCATAAGATATCACTTAGGAAGATCCTGTAAACATGGCTACACATGAACTGAGTTAGGAAAGAGAACAGAGTCTCACATTTAGAAAACACTCTTATGCCTGCTTAAGGGGGAAGGAGAGGTGGGGTGATGCATCAAACCAGAGTTTGATATAAGCACAGGTACTGTTCCAAAAACCAACTATGGAATAGACAAGACCTACACCTTCCTCAGTGAAAGGGACTCAAAACCCCATATTTCCCGCAGAGGAATAGATCTGACTAGTAAGAATCTTAAAACCTATGTATTGATATGTCTCCGTAAGGGAATCAAGTGTGTCTAGACTGGCATAAACATGGCAGCGAGAATCAGCTCAAACCCACTCTAAAAAGGAATTTCAAAAACAGAACAAAGAAACAGGGAAATTCTTTACAATTCCTTCAGGGTCTCTGATGCAACCTGGAATGACCCTATCTACGATGACAGCTGGATGTGGCATGAGGCTGGACACTTGGGACTGAGAGGATTGGTGAGATTGGGTGAGCAAATGCAGACCCTTTAAAGCAATAATGCATGGCAACCATTCCATGGGTCCCACCTCTCCAGGTTGAAGGGAATATTACTACAGCTATAACATGTACGGGAAACCTAGAGAATGGACACACTGTGAATACGAAAGGTTTCTAAAACTCAACGAAGAGTCCCTCTCCTGGTGCTCCGGTTTGACGTTCCAACAGCTTTACTATCAATCTCCCAACTTGGAGAGACAGCCCCTTTAAGCTCCTGGTTCACACAGGTTGCCCATTTGGCAGAGGAGGAAAGGGAAGAGGGAGAACCAATGAGAGAGTAGCTGTTAGGCATTTGGATGGGCACATGTCACTCTAATTTCCCGGCAGGAAGAAGAATTCACCAAAGTCTCAGCCACCCACCGGGAACCAGTATAGGTCCTGAACCAAATGTTTGGACTTGCGTTCAGCTCACAAAAAACGAGTTGAAAAATGGAGCTCAGGGGCACAGCAATTCACAAACTGGCAGAGTAATCAAGGCCAACTATCGTCCAAAAATCTGTTGAGGGAAGGCAACGAGGCGGACTTGAATGCGAGGCAGAATAGCAGGAAACAGATTTCAAGAGGTACGTTAGAATCGCCTGTAAAGCACAGGAAGAGGGGCACAACTTCGACAATGATGCACTTGGCCAAAAAGGGCGTATGCGTTTTCTCCTGAATATATTCAGGAGAAAACGCATACGCCCTTTTTGGCCAAGCAAGCAAGCGGGCAATGCAAATCTGCACTACAAAGAAGTATCACTTCCCACCGGTCAAAAGGGACATCCACAAAATGTGTAAAAACCAGAAAGGCAAGACAGGCCCTGGAGAACAGGGAGCCTTGTTATGCTGATGGGCGGGATGTAAGTTGCCAACTGCCTCACTGGAGGAGTGCATTGTGTTCCCTAAAACAAGTAAACGACAGAGCTACAGAGCCAAGGGCACTTCCAGTCTAGGGAATATACCTTGGGAAAACTGAAAATCCATAAGACAGAGCCACCCCCAAATTGAGGGCTGCACTGCTTACAAGAACCTCAACCTGGGTACACCTGAAATATCCCAGGAAATATAAAAATGGTTCCAAACATTGTGGAACTTACGTACGATGGAATATCCCTCAGCCACGAAATCAATGTCATAAGACCAGTAGCAGCAAAATGAGTGGATTCAGGTACGATGATTCTAAGGGAAAGAAGTCACACAGGAAAAGAAACTCATCATAAGATATCACTTAGGAAGATCCTGTAAACATGGCTACACATGAACTGAGTTAGGAAAGAGAACAGAGTCTCACATTTAGAAAACACTCTTATGCCTGCTTAAGGGGGAAGGAGAGGTGGGGTGATGCATCAAACCAGAGTTTGATATAAGCACAGGTACTGTTCCAAAAACCAACTATGGAATAGACAAGACCTACACCTTCCTCAGTGAAAGGGACTCAAAACCCCATATTTCCCGCAGAGGAATAGATCTGACTAGTAAGAATCTTAAAACCTATGTATTGATATGTCTCCGTAAGGGAATCAAGTGTGTCTAGACTGGCATAAACATGGCAGCGAGAATCAGCTCAAACCCACTCTAAAAAGGAATTTCAAAAACAGAACAAAGAAACAGGGAAATTCTTTACAATTCCTTCAGGGTCTCTGATGCAACCTGGAATGACCCTATCTACGATGACAGCTGGATGTGGCATGAGGCTGGACACTTGGGACTGAGAGGATTGGTGAGATTGGGTGAGCAAATGCAGACCCTTTAAAGCAATAATGCATGGCAACCATTCCATGGGTCCCACCTCTCCAGGTTGAAGGGAATATTACTACAGCTATAACATGTACGGGAAACCTAGAGAATGGACACACTGTGAATACGAAAGGTTTCTAAAACTCAACGAAGAGTCCCTCTCCTGGTGCTCCGGTTTGACTTTCCAACAGCTTTACTATCAATCTCCCAACTTGGAGAGACAGCCCCTTTAAGCTCCTGGTTCACACAGGTTGCCCATTTGGCAGAGGAGGAAAGGGAAGAGGGAGAACCAATGAGAGAGTAGCTGTTAGGCATTTGGATGGGCACATGTCACTCTAATTTCCCGGCAGGAAGAAGAATTCACCAAAGTCTCAGCCACCCACCGGGAACCAGTATAGGTCCTGAACCAAATGTTTGGACTTGCGTTCAGCTCACAAAAAACGAGTTGAAAAATGGAGCTCAGGGGCACAGCAATTCACAAACTGGCAGAGTAATCAAGGCCAACTATCGTCCAAAAATCTGTTGAGGGAAGGCAACGAGGCGGACTTGAATGCGAGGCAGAATAGCAGGAAACAGATTTCAAGAGGTACGTTAGAATCGCCTGTAAAGCACAGGAAGAGGGGCACAACTTCGACAATGATGCACTTGGCCAAAAAGGGCGTATGCGTTTTCTCCTGAATATATTCAGGAGAAAACGCATACGCCCTTTTTGGCCAAGCAAGCAAGCGGGCAATGCAAATCTGCACTACAAAGAAGTATCACTTCCCACCGGTCAAAAGGGACATCCACAAAATGTGTAAAAACCAGAAAGGCAAGACAGGCCCTGGAGAACAGGGAGCCTTGTTATGCTGATGGGCGGGATGTAAGTTGCCAACTGCCTCACTGGAGGAGTGCATTGTGTTCCCTAAAACAAGTAAACAACAGAGCTACAGAGCCAAGGGCACTTCCAGTCTAGGGAATATACCTTGGGAAAACTGAAAATCCATAAGACAGAGCCACCCCCAAATTGAGGGCTGCACTGCTTACAAGAACCTCAACCTGGGTACACCTGAAATATCCCAGGAAATATAAAAATGGTTCCAAACATTGTGGAACTTACGTACGATGGAATATCCCTCAGCCACGAAATCAATGTCATAAGACCAGTAGCAGCAAAATGAGTGGATTCAGGTACGATGATTCTAAGGGAAAGAAGTCACACAGGAAAAGAAACTTATCATAAGATATCACTAAGGAAGATCCTGTAAACATGGCTACACATGAACTGAGTTAGCAAAGAGAACAGAGTCTCACATTTAGAAAACACTCTTATGCCTGCTTAAGGGGGAAGGAGAGGTGGGGTGATGCATCAAACCAGAGTTTGATATAAGCACAGGTACTGTTCCAAAAACCAACTATGGAATAGACAAGACCTACACCTTCCTCAGTGAAAGGGACTCAAAACCCCATATTTCCCGCAGAGGAATAGATCTGACTAGTAAGAATCTTAAAACCTATGTATTGATATGTCTCCGTAAGGGAATCAAGTGTGTCTAGACTGGCATAAACATGGCAGCGAGAATCAGCTCAAACCCACTCTAAAAAGGAATTTCAAAAACAGAACAAAGAAACAGGGAAATTCTTTACAATTCCTTCAGGGTCTCTGATGCAACCTGGAATGACCCTATCTACGATGACAGCTGGATGTGGCATGAGGCTGGACACTTGGGACTGAGAGGATTGGTGAGATTGGGTGAGCAAATGCAGACCCTTTAAAGCAATAATGCATGGCAACCATTCCATGGGTCCCACCTCTCCAGGTTGAAGGGAATATTACTACAGCTATAACATGTACGGGAAACCTAGAGAATGGACACACTGTGAATACGAAAGGTTTCTAAAACTCAACGAAGAGTCCCTCTCCTGGTGCTCTGGTTTGACTTTCCAACAGCTTTACTATCAATCTCCCAACTTGGAGAGACAGCCCCTTTAAGCTCCTGGTTCACACAGGTTGCCCATTTGGCAGAGGAGGAAAGGGAAGAGGGAGAACCAATGAGAGAGTAGCTGTTAGGCATTTGGATGGGCACATGTCACTCTAATTTCCCGGCAGGAAGAAGAATTCACCAAAGTCTCAGCCACCCACCGGGAACCAGTATAGGTCCTGAACCAAATGTTTGGACTTGCGTTCAGCTCACAAAAAACGAGTTGAAAAATGGAGCTCAGGGGCACAGCAATTCACAAACTGGCAGAGTAATCAAGGCCAACTATCGTCCAAAAATCTGTTGAGGGAAGGCAACGAGGCGGACTTGAATGCGAGGCAGAATAGCAGGAAACAGATTTCAAGAGGTACGTTAGAATCGCCTGTAAAGCACAGGAAGAGGGGCACAACTTCGACAATGATGCACTTGGCCAAAAAGGGCGTATGCGTTTTCTCCTGAATATATTCAGGAGAAAACGCATACGCCCTTTTTGGCCAAGCAAGCAAGCGGGCAATGCAAATCTGCACTACAAAGAAGTATCACTTCCCACCGGTCAAAAGGGACATCCACAAAATGTGTAAAAACCAGAAAGGCAAGACAGGCCCTGGAGAACAGGGAGCCTTGTTATGCTGATGGGCGGGATGTAAGTTGCCAACTGCCTCACTGGAGGAGTGCATTGTGTTCCCTAAAACAAGTAAACAACAGAGCTACAGAGCCAAGGGCACTTCCAGTCTAGGGAATATACCTTGGGAAAACTGAAAATCCATAAGACAGAGCCACCCCCAAATTGAGGGCTGCACTGCTTACAAGAACCTCAACCTGGGTACACCTGAAATATCCCAGGAAATATAAAAATGGTTCCAAACATTGTGGAACTTACGTACGATGGAATATCCCTCAGCCACGAAATCAATGTCATAAGACCAGTAGCAGCAAAATGAGTGGATTCAGGTACGATGATTCTAAGGGAAAGAAGTCACACAGGAAAAGAAACTCATCATAAGATATCACTTAGGAAGATCCTGTAAACATGGCTACACATGAACTGAGTTAGGAAAGAGAACAGAGTCTCACATTTAGAAAACACTCTTATGCCTGCTTAAGGGGGAAGGAGAGGTGGGGTGATGCATCAAACCAGAGTTTGATATAAGCACAGGTACTGTTCCAAAAACCAACTATGGAATAGACAAGACGTACACCTTCCTCAGTGAAAGGGACTCAAAACCCCATATTTCCCGCAGAGGAATAGATCTGACTAGTAAGAATCTTAAAACCTATGTATTGATATGTCTCCGTAAGGGAATCAAGTGTGTCTAGACTGGCATAAACATGGCAGCGAGAATCAGCTCAAACCCACTCTAAAAAGGAATTTCAAAAACAGAACAAAGAAACAGGGAAATTCTTTACAATTCCTTCAGGGTCTCTGATGCAACCTGGAATGACCCTATCTACGATGACAGCTGGATGTGGCATGAGGCTGGACACTTGGGACTGAGAGGATTGGTGAGATTGGGTGAGCAAATGCAGACCCTTTAAAGCAATAATGCATGGCAACCATTCCATGGGTCCCACCTCTCCAGGTTGAAGGGAATATTACTACAGCTATAACATGTACGGGAAACCTAGAGAATGGACACACTGTGAATACGAAAGGTTTCTAAAACTCAACGAAGAGTCCCTCTCCTGGTGCTCCGGTTTGACGTTCCAACAGCTTTACTATCAATCTCCCAACTTGGAGAGACAGCCCCTTTAAGCTCCTGGTTCACACAGGTTGCCCATTTGGCAGAGGAGGAAAGGGAAGAGGGAGAACCAATGAGAGAGTAGCTGTTAGGCATTTGGATGGGCACATGTCACTCTAATTTCCCGGCAGGAAGAAGAAGTAACCAAAGTCTCAGCCACCCACCGGGAACCAGTATAGGTCCTGAACCAAATGTTTGGACTTGCGTTCAGCTCACAAAAAACGAGTTGAAAAATGGAGCTCAGGGGCACAGCAATTCACAAACTGGCAGAGTAATCAAGGCCAACTATCGTCCAAAAATCTGTTGAGGGAAGGCAACGAGGCGGACTTGAATGCGAGGCAGAATAGCAGGAAACAGATTTCAAGAGGTACGTTAGAATCGCCTGTAAAGCACAGGAAGAGGGGCACAACTTCGACAATGATGCACTTGGCCAAAAAGGGCGTATGCGTTTTCTCCTGAATATATTCAGGAGAAAACGCATACGCCCTTTTTGGCCAAGCAAGCAAGCGGGCAATGCAAATCTGCACTACAAAGAAGTATCACTTCCCACCGGTCAAAAGGGACATCCACAAAATGTGTAAATCCAGAAAGGCAAGACAGGCCCTGGAGAACAGGGAGCCTTGTTATGCTGATGGGCGGGATGTAAGTTGCCAACTGCCTCACTGGAGGAGTGCATTGTCTTCCCTAAAACAAGTAAACAACAGAGCTACAGAGCCAAGGGCACTTCCAGTCTAGGGAATATACCTTGGGAAAACTGAAAATCCATAAGACAGAGCCACCCCCAAATTGAGGGCTGCACTGCTTACAAGAACCTCAACCTGGGTACACCTGAAATATCCCAGGAAATATAAAAATGGTTCCAAACATTGTGGAACTTACGTACGATGGAATATCCCTCAGCCACGAAATCAATGTCATAAGACCAGTAGCAGCAAAATGAGTGGATTCAGGTACGATGATTCTAAGGGAAAGAAGTCACACAGGAAAAGAAACTCATCATAAGATATCACTTAGGAAGATCCTGTAAACATGGCTACACATGAACTGAGTTAGGAAAGAGAACAGAGTCTCACATTTAGAAAACACTCTTATGCCTGCTTAAGGGGGAAGGAGAGGTGGGGTGATGCATCAAACCAGAGTTTGATATAAGCACAGGTACTGTTCCAAAAACCAACTATGGAATAGACAAGACCTACACCTTCCTCAGTGAAAGGGACTCAAAACCCCATATTTCCCGCAGAGGAATAGATCTGACTAGTAAGAATCTTAAAACCTATGTATTGATATGTCTCCGTAAGGGAATCAAGTGTGTCTAGACTGGCATAAACATGGCAGCGAGAATCAGCTCAAACCCACTCTAAAAAGGAATTTCAAAAACAGAACAAAGAAACAGGGAAATTCTTTACAATTCCTTCAGGGTCTCTGATGCAACCTGGAATGACCCTATCTACGATGACAGCTGGATGTGGCATGAGGCTGGACACTTGGGACTGAGAGGATTGGTGAGATTGGGTGAGCAAATGCAGACCCTTTAAAGCAATAATGCATGGCAACCATTCCATGGGTCCCACCTCTCCAGGTTGAAGGGAATATTACTACAGCTATAACATGTACGGGAAACCTAGAGAATGGACACACTGTGAATACGAAAGGTTTCTAAAACTCAACGAAGAGTCCCTCTCCTGGTGCTCCGGTTTGACTTTCCAACAGCTTTACTATCAATCTCCCAACTTGGAGAGACAGCCCCTTTAAGCTCCTGGTTCACACAGGTTGCCCATTTGGCAGAGGAGGAAAGGGAAGAGGGAGAACCAATGAGAGAGTAGCTGTTAGGCATTTGGATGGGCACATGTCACTCTAATTTCCCGGCAGGAAGAAGAATTCACCAAAGTCTCAGCCACCCACCGGGAACCAGTATAGGTCCTGAACCAAATGTTTGGACTTGCGTTCAGCTCACAAAAAACGAGTTGAAAAATGGAGCTCAGGGGCACAGCAATTCACAAACTGGCAGAGTAATCAAGGCCAACTATCGTCCAAAAATCTGTTGAGGGAAGGCAACGAGGCGGACTTGAATGCGAGGCAGAATAGCAGGAAACAGATTTCAAGAGGTATGTTAGAATCGCCTGTAAAGCACAGGAAGAGGGGCACAACTTCGACAATGATGCACTTGGCCAAAAAGGGCGTATGCGTTTTCTCCTGAATATATTCAGGAGAAAACGCATACGCCCTTTTTGGCCAAGCAAGCAAGCGGGCAATGCAAATCTGCACTACAAAGAAGTATCACTTCCCACCGGTCAAAAGGGACATCCACAAAATGTGTAAAAACCAGAAAGGCAAGACAGGCCCTGGAGAACAGGGAGCCTTGTTATGCTGATGGGCGGGATGTAAGTTGCCAACTGCCTCACTGGAGGAGTGCATTGTGTTCCCTAAAACAAGTAAACAACAGAGCTACAGAGCCAAGGGCACTTCCAGTCTAGGGAATATACCTTGGGAAAACTGAAAATCCATAAGACAGAGCCACCCCCAAATTGAGGGCTGCACTGCTTACAAGAACCTCAACCTGGGTACACCTGAAATATCCCAGGAAATATAAAAATGGTTCCAAACATTGTGGAACTTACGTACGATGGAATATCCCTCAGCCACGAAATCAATGTCATAAGACCAGTAGCAGCAAAATGAGTGGATTCAGGTACGATGATTCTAAGGGAAAGAAGTCACACAGGAAAAGTAACTTATCATAAGATATCACTTAGGAAGATCCTGTAAACATGGCTACACATGAACTGAGTTAGGAAAGAGAACAGAGTCTCACATTTAGAAAACACTCTTATGCCTGCTTAAGGGGGAAGGAGAGGTGGGGTGATGCATCAAACCAGAGTTTGATATAAGCACAGGTACTGTTCCAAAAACCAACTATGGAATAGACAAGACCTACACCTTCCTCAGTGAAAGGGACTCAAAACCCCATATTTCCCGCAGAGGAATAGATCTGACTAGTAAGAATCTTAAAACCTATGTATTGATATGTCTCCGTAAGGGAATCAAGTGTGTCTAGACTGGCATAAACATGGCAGCGAGAATCAGCTCAAACCCACTCTAAAAAGGAATTTCAAAAACAGAACAAAGAAACAGGGAAATTCTTTACAATTCCTTCAGGGTCTCTGATGCAACCTGGAATGACCCTATCTACGATGACAGCTGGATGTGGCATGAGGCTGGACACTTGGGACTGAGAGGATTGGTGAGATTGGGTGAGCAAATGCAGACCCTTTAAAGCAATAATGCATGGCAACCATTCCATGGGTCCCACCTCTCCAGGTTGAAGGGAATATTACTACAGCTATAACATGTACGGGAAACCTAGAGAATGGACACACTGTGAATACGAAAGGTTTCTAAAACTCAACGAAGAGTCCCTCTCCTGGTGCTCCGGTTTGACTTTCCAACAGCTTTACTATCAATCTCCCAACTTGGAGAGACAGCCCCTTTAAGCTCCTGGTTCACACAGGTTGCCCATTTGGCAGAGGAGGAAAGGGAAGAGGGAGAACCAATGAGAGAGTAGCTGTTAGGCATTTGGATGGGCACATGTCACTCTAATTTCCCGGCAGGAAGAAGAATTCACCAAAGTCTCAGCCACCCACCGGGAACCAGTATAGGTCCTGAACCAAATGTTTGGACTTGCGTTCAGCTCACAAAAAACGAGTTGAAAAATGGAGCTCAGGGGCACAGCAATTCACAAACTGGCAGAGTAATCAAGGCCAACTATCGTCCAAAAATCTGTTGAGGGAAGGCAACGAGGCGGACTTGAATGCGAGGCAGAATAGCAGGAAACAGATTTCAAGAGGTACGTTAGAATCGCCTGTAAAGCACAGGAAGAGGGGCACAACTTCGACAATGATGCACTTGGCCAAAAAGGGCGTATGCGTTTTCTCCTGAATATATTCAGGAGAAAACGCATACGCCCTTTTTGGCCAAGCAAGCAAGCGGGCAATGCAAATCTGCACTACAAAGAAGTTTCACTTCCCACCGGTCAAAAGGGACATCCACAAAATGTGTAAAAACCAGAAAGGCAAGACAGGCCCTGGAGAACAGGGAGCCTTGTTATGCTGATGGGCGGGATGTAAGTTGCCAACTGCCTCACTGGAGGAGTGCATTGTGTTCCCTAAAACAAGTAAACGACAGAGCTACAGAGCCAAGGGCACTTCCAGTCTAGGGAATATACCTTGGGAAAACTGAAAATCCATAAGACAGAGCCACCCCCAAATTGAGGGCTGCACTGCTTACAAGAACCTCAACCTGGGTACACCTGAAATATCCCAGGAAATATAAAAATGGTTCCAAACATTGTGGAACTTACGTACGATGGAATATCCCTCAGCCACGAAATCAATGTCATAAGACCAGTAGCAGCAAAATGAGTGGATTCAGGTACGATGATTCTAAGGGAAAGAAGTCACACAGGAAAAGAAACTCATCATAAGATATCACTTAGGAAGATCCTGTAAACATGGCTACACATGAACTGAGTTAGGAAAGAGAACAGAGTCTCACATTTAGAAAACACTCTTATGCCTGCTTAAGGGGGAAGGAGAGGTGGGGTGATGCATCAAACCAGAGTTTGATATAAGCACAAGTACTGTTCAAAAAACCAACTATGGAATAGACAAGACCTACACCTTCCTCAGTGAAAGGGACTCAAAACCCCATATTTCCCGCAGAGGAATAGATCTGACTAGTAAGAATCTTAAAACCTATGTATTGATATGTCTCCGTAAGGGAATCAAGTGTGTCTAGACTGGCATAAACATGGCAGCGAGAATCAGCTCAAACCCACTCTAAAAAGGAATTTCAAAAACAGAACAAAGAAACAGGGAAATTCTTTACAATTCCTTCAGGGTCTCTGATGCAACCTGGAATGACCCTATCTACGATGACAGCTGGATGTGGCATGAGGCTGGACACTTGGGACTGAGAGGATTGGTGAGATTGGGTGAGCAAATGCAGACCCTTTAAAGCAATAATGCATGGCAACCATTCCATGGGTCCCACCTCTCCAGGTTGAAGGGAATATTACTACAGCTATAACATGTACGGGAAACCTAGAGAATGGACACACTGTGAATACGAAAGGTTTCTAAAACTCAACGAAGAGTCCCTCTCCTGGTGCTCCGGTTTGACTTTCCAACAGCTTTACTATCAATCTCCCAACTTGGAGAGACAGCCCCTTTAAGCTCCTGGTTCACACAGGTTGCCCATTTGGCAGAGGAGGAAAGGGAAGAGGGAGAACCAATGAGAGAGTAGCTGTTAGGCATTTGGATGGGCACATGTCACTCTAATTTCCCGGCAGGAAGAAGAATTCACCAAAGTCTCAGCCACCCACCGGGAACCAGTATAGGTCCTGAACCAAATGTTTGGACTTGCGTTCAGCTCACAAAAAACGAGTTGAAAAATGGAGCTCAGGGGCACAGCAATTCACAAACTGGCAGAGTAATCAAGGCCAACTATCGTCCAAAAATCTGTTGAGGGAAGGCAACGAGGCGGACTTGAATGCGAGGCAGAATAGCAGGAAACAGATTTCAAGAGGTACGTTAGAATCGCCTGTAAAGCACAGGAAGAGGGGCACAACTTCGACAATGATGCACTTGGCCAAAAAGGGCGTATGCGTTTTCTCCTGAATATATTCAGGAGAAAACGCATACGCCCTTTTTGGCCAAGCAAGCAAGCGGGCAATGCAAATCTGCACTACAAAGAAGTATCACTTCCCACCGGTCAAAAGGGACATCCACAAAATGTGTAAAAACCAGAAAGGCAAGACAGGCCCTGGAGAACAGGGAGCCTTGTTATGCTGATGGGCGGGATGTAAGTTGCCAACTGCCTCACTGGAGGAGTGCATTGTGTTCCCTAAAACAAGTAAACGACAGAGCTACAGAGCCAAGGGCACTTCCAGTCTAGGGAATATACCTTGGGAAAACTGAAAATCCATAAGACAGAGCCACCCCCAAATTGAGGGCTGCACTGCTTACAAGAACCTCAACCTGGGTACACCTGAAATATCCCAGGAAATATAAAAATGGTTCCAAACATTGTGGAACTTACGTACGATGGAATATCCCTCAGCCACGAAATCAATGTCATAAGACCAGTAACAGCAAAATGAGTGGATTCAGGTACGATGATTCTAAGGGAAAGAAGTCACACAGGAAAAGAAACTCATCATAAGATATCACTTAGGAAGATCCTGTAAACATGGCTACACATGAACTGAGTTAGCAAAGAGAACAGAGTCTCACATTTAGAAAACACTCTTATGCCTGCTTAAGGGGGAAGGAGAGGTGGGGTGATGCATCAAACCAGAGTTTGATATAAGCACAGGTACTGTTCCAAAAACCAACTATGGAATAGACAAGACCTACACCTTCCTCAGTGAAAGGGACTCAAAACCCCATATTTCCCGCAGAGGAATAGATCTGACTAGTAAGAATCTTAAAACCTATGTATTGATATGTCTCCGTAAGGGAATCAAGTGTGTCTAGACTGGCATAAACATGGAAGCGAGAATCAGCTCAAACCCACTCTAAAAAGGAATTTCAAAAACAGAACAAAGAAACAGGGAAATTCTTTACAATTCCTTCAGGGTCTCTGATGCAACCTGGAATGACCCTATCTACGATGACAGCTGGATGTGGCATGAGGCTGGACACTTGGGACTGAGAGGATTGGTGAGATTGGGTGAGCAAATGCAGACCCTTTAAAGCAATAATGCATGGCAACCATTCCATGGGTCCCACCTCTCCAGGTTGAAGGGAATATTACTACAGCTATAACATGTACGGGAAACCTAGAGAATGGACACACTGTGAATACGAAAGGTTTCTAAAACTCAACGAAGAGTCCCTCTCCTGGTGCTCCGGTTTGACTTTCCAACAGCTTTACTATCAATCTCCCAACTTGGAGAGACAGCCCCTTTAAGCTCCTGGTTCACACAGGTTGCCCATTTGGCAGAGGAGGAAAGGGAAGAGGGAGAACCAATGAGAGAGTAGCTGTTAGGCATTTGGATGGGCACATGTCACTCTAATTTCCCGGCAGGAAGAAGAATTCACCAAAGTCTCAGCCACCCACCGGGAACCAGTATAGGTCCTGAACCAAATGTTTGGACTTGCGTTCAGCTCACAAAAAACGAGTTGAAAAATGGAGCTCAGGGGCACAGCAATTCACAAACTGGCAGAGTAATCAAGGCCAACTATCGTCCAAAAATCTGTTGAAGGAAGGCAACGAGGCGGACTTGAATGCGAGGCAGAATAGCAGGAAACAGATTTCAAGAGGTACGTTAGAATCGCCTGTAAAGCACAGGAAGAGGGGCACAACTTCGACAATGATGCACTTGGCCAAAAAGGGCGTATGCGTTTTCTCCTGAATATATTCAGGAGAAAACGCATACGCCCTTTTTGGCCAAGCAAGCAAGCGGGCAATGCAAATCTGCACTACAAAGAAGTATCACTTCCCACCGGTCAAAAGGGACATCCACAAAATGTGTAAAAACCAGAAAGGCAAGACAGGCCCTGGAGAACAGGGAGCCTTGTTATGCTGATGGGCGGGATGTAAGTTGCCAACTGCCTCACTGGAGGAGTGCATTGTGTTCCCTAAAACAAGTAAACAACAGAGCTACAGAGCCAAGGGCACTTCCAGTCTAGGGAATATACCTTGGGAAAACTGAAAATCCATAAGACAGAGCCACACCCAAATTGAGGGCTGCACTGCTTACAAGAACCTCAACCTGGGTACACCTGAAATATCCCAGGAAATATAAAAATGGTTCCAAACATTGTGGAACTTACGTACGATGGAATATCCCTCAGCCACGAAATCAATGTCATAAGACCAGTAGCAGCAAAATGAGTGGATTCAGGTACGATGATTCTAAGGGAAAGAAGTCACACAGGAAAAGAAACTCATCATAAGATATCACTTAGGAAGATCCTGTAAACATGGCTACACATGAACTGAGTTAGCAAAGAGAACAGAGTCTCACATTTAGAAAACACTCTTATGCCTGCTTAAGGGGGAAGGAGAGGTGGGGTGATGCATCAAACCAGAGTTTGATATAAGCACAGGTACTGTTCCAAAAACCAACTATGGAATAGACAAGACCTACACCTTCCTCAGTGAAAGGGACTCAAAACCCCATATTTCCCGCAGAGGAATAGATCTGACTAGTAAGAATCTTAAAACCTATGTATTGATATGTCTCCGTAAGGGAATCAAGTGTGTCTAGACTGGCATAAACATGGCAGCGAGAATCAGCTCAAACCCACTCTAAAAAGGAATTTCAAAAACAGAACAAAGAAACAGGGAAATTCTTTACAATTCCTTCAGGGTCTCTGATGCAACCTGGAATGACCCTATCTACGATGACAGCTGGATGTGGCATGAGGCTGGACACTTGGGACTGAGAGGATTGGTGAGATTGGGTGAGCAAATGCAGACCCTTTAAAGCAATAATGCATGGCAACCATTCCATGGGTCCCACCTCTCCAGGTTGAAGGGAATATTACTACAGCTATAACATGTACGGGAAACCTAGAGAATGGACACACTGTGAATACGAAAGGTTTCTAAAACTCAACGAAGAGTCCCTCTCCTGGTGCTCCGGTTTGACTTTCCAACAGCTTTACTATCAATCTCCCAACTTGGAGAGACAGCCCCTTTAAGCTCCTGGTTCACACAGGTTGCCCATTTGGCAGAGGAGGAAAGGGAAGAGGGAGAACCAATGAGAGAGTAGCTGTTAGGCATTTGGATGGGCACATGTCACTCTAATTTCCCGGCAGGAAGAAGAATTCACCAAAGTCTCAGCCACCCACCGGGAACCAGTATAGGTCCTGAACCAAATGTTTGGACTTGCGTTCAGCTCACAAAAAACGAGTTGAAAAATGGAGCTCAGGGGCACAGCAATTCACAAACTGGCAGAGTAATCAAGGCCAACTATCGTCCAAAAATCTGTTGAGGGAAGGCAAAGAGGCGGACTTGAATGCGAGGCAGAATAGCAGGAAACAGATTTCAAGAGGTACGTTAGAATCGCCTGTAAAGCACAGGAAGAGGGGCACAACTTCGACAATGATGCACTTGGCCAAAAAGGGCGTATGCGTTTTCTCCTGAATATATTCAGGAGAAAACGCATACGCCCTTTTTGGCCAAGCAAGCAAGCGGGCAATGCAAATCTGCACTACAAAGAAGTATCACTTCCCACCGGTCAAAAGGGACATCCACAAAATGTGTAAAAACCAGAAAGGCAAGACAGGCCCTGGAGAACAGGGAGCCTTGTTATGATGATGGGCGGGATGTAAGTGGCCAACTGCCTCACTGGAGGAGTGCATTGTGTTCCCTAAAACAAGTAAACAACAGAGCTACAGAGCCAAGGGCACTTCCAGTCTAGGGAATATACCTTGGGAAAACTGAAAATCCATAAGACAGAGCCACCCCCAAATTGAGGGCTGCACTGCGTACAAGAACCTCAACCTGGGTACACCTGAAATATCCCAGGAAATATAAAAATGGTTCCAAACATTGTGGAACTTACGTACGATGGAATATCCCTCAGCCACGAAATCAATGTCATAAGACCAGTAGCAGCAAAATGAGTGGATTCAGGTACGATGATTCTAAGGGAAAGAAGTCACACAGGAAAAGAAACTCATCATAAGATATCACTTAGGAAGATCCTGTAAACATGGCTACACATGAACTGAGTTAGCAAAGAGAACAGAGTCTCACATTTAGAAAACACTCTTATGCCTGCTTAAGGGGGAAGGAGAGGTGGGGTGATGCATCAAACCAGAGTTTGATATAAGCACAGGTACTGTTCCAAAAACCAACTATGGAATAGACAAGACCTACACCTTCCTCAGTGAAAGGGACTCAAAACCCCATATTTCCCGCAGAGGAATAGATCTGACTAGTAAGAATCTTAAAACCTATGTATTGATATGTCTCCGTAAGGGAATCAAGTGTGTCTAGACTGGCATAAACATGGCAGCGAGAATCAGCTCAAACCCACTCTAAAAAGGAATTTCAAAAACAGAACAAAGAAACAGGGAAATTCTTTACAATTCCTTCAGGGTCTCTGATGCAACCTGGAATGACCCTATCTACGATGACAGCTGGATGTGGCATGAGGCTGGACACTTGGGACTGAGAGGATTGGTGAGATTGGGTGAGCAAATGCAGACCCTTTAAAGCAATAATGCATGGCAACCATTCCATGGGTCCCACCTCTCCAGGTTGAAGGGAATATTACTACAGCTATAACATGTACGGGAAACCTAGAGAATGGACACACTGTGAATACGAAAGGTTTCTAAAACTCAACGAAGAGTCCCTCTCCTGGTGCTCCGGTTTGACTTTCCAACAGCTTTACTATCAATCTCCCAACTTGGAGAGACAGCCCCTTTAAGCTCCTGGTTCACACAGGTTGCCCATTTGGCAGAGGAGGAAAGGGAAGAGGGAGAACCAATGAGAGAGTAGCTGTTAGGCATTTGGATGGGCACATGTCACTCTAATTTCCCGGCAGGAAGAAGAATTCACCAAAGTCTCAGCCACCCACCGGGAACCAGTATAGGTCCTGAACCAAATGTTTGGACTTGCGTTCAGCTCACAAAAAACGAGTTGAAAAATGGAGCTCAGGGGCACAGCAATTCACAAACTGGCAGAGTAATCAAGGCCAACTATCGTCCAAAAATCTGTTGAGGGAAGGCAACGAGGCGGACTTGAATGCGAGGCAGAATAGCAGGAAACAGATTTCAAGAGGTACGTTAGAATCGCCTGTAAAGCACAGGAAGAGGGGCACAACTTCGACAATGATGCACTTGACCAAAAAGGGCGTATGCGTTTTCTCCTGAATATATTCAGGAGAAAACGCATACGCCCTTTTTGGCCAAGCAAGCAAGCGGGCAATGCAAATCTGCACTACAAAGAAGTATCACTTCCCACCGGTCAAAAGGGACATCCACAAAATGTGTAAAAACCAGAAAGGCAAGACAGGCCCTGGAGAACAGGGAGCCTTGTTATGCTGATGGGCGGGATGTAAGTTGCCAACTGCCTCACTGGAGGAGTGCATTGTGTTCCCTAAAACAAGTAAACAACAGAGCTACAGAGCCAAGGGCACTTCCAGTCTAGGGAATATACCTTGGGAAAACTGAAAATCCATAAGACAGAGCCACCCCCAAATTGAGGGCTGCACTGCTTACAAGAACCTCAACCTGGGTACACCTGAAATATCCCAGGAAATATAAAAATGGTTCCAAACATTGTGGAACTTACGTACGATGGAATATCCCTCAGCCACGAAATCAATGTCATAAGACCAGTAGCAGCAAAATGAGTGGATTCAGGTACGATGATTCTAAGGGAAAGAAGTCACACAGGAAAAGAAACTTATCATAAGATATCACTTAGGAAGATCCTGTAAACATGGCTACACATGAACTGAGTTAGCAAAGAGAACAGAGTCTCACATTTAGAAAACACTCTTATGCCTGCTTAAGGGGGAAGGAGAGGTGGGGTGATGCATCAAACCAGAGTTTGATATAAGCACAGGTACTGTTCCAAAAACCAACTATGGAATAGACAAGACCTACACCTTCCTCAGTGAAAGGGACTCAAAACCCCATATTTCCCGCAGAGGAATAGATCTGACTAGTAAGAATCTTAAAACCTATGTATTGATATGTCTCCGTAAGGGAATCAAGTGTGTCTAGACTGGCATAAACATGGAAGCGAGAATCAGCTCAAACCCACTCTAAAAAGGAATTTCAAAAACAGAACAAAGAAACAGGGAAATTCTTTACAATTCCTTCAGGGTCTCTGATGCAACCTGGAATGACCCTATCTACGATGACAGCTGGATGTGGCATGAGGCTGGACACTTGGGACTGAGAGGATTGGTGAGATTGGGTGAGCAAATGCAGACCCTTTAAAGCAATAATGCATGGCAACCATTCCATGGGTCCCACCTCTCCAGGTTGAAGGGAATATTACTACAGCTATAACATGTACGGGAAACCTAGAGAATGGACACACTGTGAATACGAAAGGTTTCTAAAACTCAACGAAGAGTCCCTCTCCTGGTGCTCCGGTTTGACTTTCCAACAGCTTTACTATCAATCTCCCAACTTGGAGAGACAGCCCCTTTAAGCTCCTGGTTCACACAGGTTGCCCATTTGGCAGAGGAGGAAAGGGAAGAGGGAGAACCAATGAGAGAGTAGCTGTTAGGCATTTGGATGGGCACATGTCACTCTAATTTCCCGGCAGGAAGAAGAATTCACCAAAGTCTCAGCCACCCACCGGGAACCAGTATAGGTCCTGAACCAAATGTTTGGACTTGCGTTCAGCTCACAAAAAACGAGTTGAAAAATGGAGCTCAGGGGCACAGCAATTCACAAACTGGCAGAGTAATCAAGGCCAACTATCGTCCAAAAATCTGTTGAGGGAAGGCAACGAGGCGGACTTGAATGCGAGGCAGAATAGCAGGAAACAGATTTCAAGAGGTACGTTAGAATCGCCTGTAAAGCACAGGAAGAGGGGCACAACTTCGACAATGATGCACTTGACCAAAAAGGGCGTATGCGTTTTCTCCTGAATATATTCAGGAGAAAACGCATACGCCCTTTTTGGCCAAGCAAGCAAGCGGGCAATGCAAATCTGCACTACAAAGAAGTATCACTTCCCACCGGTCAAAAGGGACATCCACAAAATGTGTAAAAACCAGAAAGGCAAGACAGGCCCTGGAGAACAGGGAGCCTTGTTATGCTGATGGGCGGGATGTAAGTTGCCAACTGCCTCACTGGAGGAGTGCATTGTGTTCCCTAAAACAAGTAAACAACAGAGCTACAGAGCCAAGGGCACTTCCAGTCTAGGGAATATACCTTGGGAAAACTGAAAATCCATAAGACAGAGCCACCCCCAAATTGAGGGCTGCACTGCTTACAAGAACCTCAACCTGGGTACACCTGAAATATCCCAGGAAATATAAAAATGGTTCCAAACATTGTGGAACTTACGTACGATGGAATATCCCTCAGCCACGAAATCAATGTCATAAGACCAGTAGCAGCAAAATGAGTGGATTCAGGTACGATGATTCTAAGGGAAAGAAGTCACACAGGAAAAGAAACTTATCATAAGATATCACTTAGGAAGATCCTGTAAACATGGCTACACATGAACTGAGTTAGCAAAGAGAACAGAGTCTCACATTTAGAAAACACTCTTATGCCTGCTTAAGGGGGAAGGAGAGGTGGGGTGATGCATCAAACCAGAGTTTGATATAAGCACAGGTACTGTTCCAAAAACCAACTATGGAATAGACAAGACCTACACCTTCCTCAGTGAAAGGGACTCAAAACCCCATATTTCCCGCAGAGGAATAGATCTGACTAGTAAGAATCTTAAAACCTATGTATTGATATGTCTCCGTAAGGGAATCAAGTGTGTCTAGACTGGCATAAACATGGAAGCGAGAATCAGCTCAAACCCACTCTAAAAAGGAATTTCAAAAACAGAACAAAGAAACAGGGAAATTCTTTACAATTCCTTCAGGGTCTCTGATGCAACCTGGAATGACCCTATCTACGATGACAGCTGGATGTGGCATGAGGCTGGACACTTGGGACTGAGAGGATTGGTGAGATTGGGTGAGCAAATGCAGACCCTTTAAAGCAATAATGCATGGCAACCATTCCATGGGTCCCACCTCTCCAGGTTGAAGGGAATATTACTACAGCTATAACATGTACGGGAAACCTAGAGAATGGACACACTGTGAATACGAAAGGTTTCTAAAACTCAACGAAGAGTCCCTCTCCTGGTGCTCCGGTTTGACTTTCCAACAGCTTTACTATCAATCTCCCAACTTGGAGAGACAGCCCCTTTAAGCTCCTGGTTCACACAGGTTGCCCATTTGGCAGAGGAGGAAAGGGAAGAGGGAGAACCAATGAGAGAGTAGCTGTTAGGCATTTGGATGGGCACATGTCACTCTAATTTCCCGGCAGGAAGAAGAATTCACCAAAGTCTCAGCCACCCACCGGGAACCAGTATAGGTCCTGAACCAAATGTTTGGACTTGCGTTCAGCTCACAAAAAACGAGTTGAAAAATGGAGCTCAGGGGCACAGCAATTCACAAACTGGCAGAGTAATCAAGGCCAACTATCGTCCAAAAATCTGTTGAGGGAAGGCAACGAGGCGGACTTGAATGCGAGGCAGAATAGCAGGAAACAGATTTCAAGAGGTACGTTAGAATCGCCTGTAAAGCACAGGAAGAGGGGCACAACTTCGACAATGATGCACTTGGCCAAAAAGGGCGTATGCGTTTTCTCCTGAATATATTCAGGAGAAAACGCATACGCCCTTTTTGGCCAAGCAAGCAAGCGGGCAATGCAAATCTGCACTACAAAGAAGTATCACTTCCCACCGGTCAAAAGGGACATCCACAAAATGTGTAAAAACCAGAAAGGCAAGACAGGCCCTGGAGAACAGGGAGCCTTGTTATGCTGATGGGCGGGATGTAAGTTGCCAACTGCCTCACAGGAGGAGTGCATTGTCTTCCCTAAAACAAGTAAACAACAGAGCTACAGAGCCAAGGGCACTTCCAGTCTAGGGAATATACCTTGGGAAAACTGAAAATCCATAAGACAGAGCCACCCCCAAATTGAGGGCTGCACTGCTTACAAGAACCTCAACCTGGGTACACCTGAAATATCCCAGGAAATATAAAAATGGTTCCAAACATTGTGGAACTTACGTACGATGGAATATCCCTCAGCCACGAAATCAATGTCATAAGACCAGTAGCAGCAAAATGAGTGGATTCAGGTACGATGATTCTAAGGGAAAGAAGTCACACAGGAAAAGAAACTTATCATAAGATATCACTTAGGAAGATCCTGTAAACATGGCTACACATGAACTGAGTTAGCAAAGAGAACAGAGTCTCACATTTAGAAAACACTCTTATGCCTGCTTAAGGGGGAAGGAGAGGTGGGGTGATGCATCAAACCAGAGTTTGATATAAGCACAGGTACTGTTCCAAAAACCAACTATGGAATAGACAAGACCTACACCTTCCTCAGTGAAAGGGACTCAAAACCCCATATTTCCCGCAGAGGAATAGATCTGACTAGTAAGAATCTTAAAACCTATGTATTGATATGTCTCCGTAAGGGAATCAAGTGTGTCTAGACTGGCATAAACATGGCAGCGAGAATCAGCGCAAACCCACTCTAAAAAGGAATTTCAAAAACAGAACAAAGAAACAGGGAAATTCTTTACAATTCCTTCAGGGTCTCTGATGCAACCTGGAATGACCCTATCTACGATGACAGCTGGATGTGGCATGAGGCTGGACACTTGGGACTGAGAGGATTGGTGAGATTGGGTGAGCAAATGCAGACCCTTTAAAGCAATAATGCATGGCAACCATTCCATGGGTCCCACCTCTCCAGGTTGAAGGGAATATTACTACAGCTATAACATGTACGGGAAACCTAGAGAATGGACACACTGTGAATACGAAAGGTTTCTAAAACTCAACGAAGAGTCCCTCTCCTGGTGCTCCGGTTTGACTTTCCAACAGCTTTACTATCAATCTCCCAACTTGGAGAGACAGCCCCTTTAAGCTCCTGGTTCACACAGGTTGCCCATTTGGCAGAGGAGGAAAGGGAAGAGGGAGAACCAATGAGAGAGTAGCTGTTAGGCATTTGGATGGGCACATGTCACTCTAATTTCCCGGCAGGAAGAAGAATTCACCAAAGTCTCAGCCACCCACCGGGAACCAGTATAGGTCCTGAACCAAATGTTTGGACTTGCGTTCAGCTCACAAAAAACGAGTTGAAAAATGGAGCTCAGGGGCACAGCAATTCACAAACTGGCAGAGTAATCAAGGCCAACTATCGTCCAAAAATCTGTTGAGGGAAGGCAACGAGGCGGACTTGAATGCGAGGCAGAATAGCAGGAAACAGATTTCAAGAGGTACGTTAGAATCGCCTGTAAAGCACAGGAAGAGGGGCACAACTTCGACAATGATGCACTTGGCCAAAAAGGGCGTATGCGTTTTCTCCTGAATATATTCAGGAGAAAACGCATACGCCCTTTTTGGCCAAGCAAGCAAGCGGGCAATGCAAATCTGCACTACAAAGAAGTATCACTTCCCACCGGTCAAAAGGGACATCCACAAAATGTGTAAAAACCAGAAAGGCAAGACAGGCCCTGGAGAACAGGGAGCCTTGTTATGCTGATGGGCGGGATGTAAGTTGCCAACTGCCTCACAGGAGGAGTGCATTGTCTTCCCTAAAACAAGTAAACAACAGAGCTACAGAGCCAAGGGCACTTCCAGTCTAGGGAATATACCTTGGGAAAACTGAAAATCCATAAGACAGAGCCACCCCCAAATTGAGGGCTGCACTGCTTACAAGAACCTCAACCTGGGTACACCTGAAATATCCCAGGAAATATAAAAATGGTTCCAAACATTGTGGAACTTACGTACGATGGAATATCCCTCAGCCACGAAATCAATGTCATAAGACCAGTAGCAGCAAAATGAGTGGATTCAGGTACGATGATTCTAAGGGAAAGAAGTCACACAGGAAAAGAAACTTATCATAAGATATCACTTAGGAAGATCCTGTAAACATGGCTACACATGAACTGAGTTAGCAAAGAGAACAGAGTCTCACATTTAGAAAACACTCTTATGCCTGCTTAAGGGGGAAGGAGAGGTGGGGTGATGCATCAAACCAGAGTTTGATATAAGCACAGGTACTGTTCCAAAAACCAACTATGGAATAGACAAGACCTACACCTTCCTCAGTGAAAGGGACTCAAAACCCCATATTTCCCGCAGAGGAATAGATCTGACTAGTAAGAATCTTAAACCCTATGTATTGATATGTCTCCGTAAGGGAATCAAGTGTGTCTAGACTGGCATAAACATGGCAGCGAGAATCAGCTCAAACCCACTCTAAAAAGGAATTTCAAAAACAGAACAAAGAAACAGGGAAATTCTTTACAATTCCTTCAGGGTCTCTGATGCAACCTGGAATGACCCTATCTACGATGACAGCTGGATGTGGCATGAGGCTGGACACTTGGGACTGAGAGGATTGGTGAGATTGGGTGAGCAAATGCAGACCCTTTAAAGCAATAATGCATGGCAACCATTCCATGGGTCCCACCTCTCCAGGTTGAAGGGAATATTACTACAGCTATAACATGTACGGGAAACCTAGAGAATGGACACACTGTGAATACGAAAGGTTTCTAAAACTCAACGAAGAGTCCCTCTCCTGGTGCTCCGGTTTGACTTTCCAACAGCTTTACTATCAATCTCCCAACTTGGAGAGACAGCCCCTTTAAGCTCCTGGTTCACACAGGTTGCCCATTTGGCAGAGGAGGAAAGGGAAGAGGGAGAACCAATGAGAGAGTAGCTGTTAGGCATTTGGATGGGCACATGTCACTCTAATTTCCCGGCAGGAAGAAGAATTCACCAAAGTCTCAGCCACCCACCGGGAACCAGTATAGGTCCTGAACCAAATGTTTGGACTTGCGTTCAGCTCACAAAAAACGAGTTGAAAAATGGAGCTCAGGGGCACAGCAATTCACAAACTGGCAGAGTAATCAAGGCCAACTATCGTCCAAAAATCTGTTGAGGGAAGGCAACGAGGCGGACTTGAATGCGAGGCAGAATAGCAGGAAACAGATTTCAAGAGGTACGTTAGAATCGCCTGTAAAGCACAGGAAGAGGGGCACAACTTCGACAATGATGCACTTGGCCAAAAAGGGCGTATGCGTTTTCTCCTGAATATATTCAGGAGAAAACGCATACGCCCTTTTTGGCCAAGCAAGCAAGCGGGCAATGCAAATCTGCACTACAAAGAAGTATCACTTCCCACCGGTCAAAAGGGACATCCACAAAATGTGTAAAAACCAGAAAGGCAAGACAGGCCCTGGAGAACAGGGAGCCATGTTAAGCGGATGGGCGGGATGTAAGTTGCCAACTGCCTCACTGGAGGAGTGCATTGTGTTCCCTAAAACAAGTAAACAACAGAGCTACAGAGCCAAGGGCACTTCCAGTCTAGGGAATATACCTTGGGAAAACTGAAAATCCATAAGACAGAGCCACCCCCAAATTGAGGGCTGCACTGCTTACAAGAACCTCAACCTGGGTACACCTGAAATATCCCAGGAAATATAAAAATGGTTCCAAACATTGTGGAACTTACGTACGATGGAATATCCCTCAGCCACGAAATCAATGTCATAAGACCAGTAGCAGCAAAATGAGTGGATTCAGGTACGATGATTCTAAGGGAAAGAAGTCACACAGGAAAAGAAACTTATCATAAGATATCACTTAGGAAGATCCTGTAAACATGGCTACACATGAACTGAGTTAGCAAAGAGAACAGAGTCTCACATTTAGAAAACACTCTTATGCCTGCTTAAGGGGGAAGGAGAGGTGGGGTGATGCATCAAACCAGAGTTTGATATAAGCACAGGTACTGTTCCAAAAACCAACTATGGAATAGACAAGACCTACACCTTCCTCAGTGAAAGGGACTCAAAACCCCATATTTCCCGCAGAGGAATAGATCTGACTAGTAAGAATCTTAAAACCTATGTATTGATATGTCTCCGTAAGGGAATCAAGTGTGTCTAGACTGGCATAAACATGGCAGCGAGAATCAGCTCAAACCCACTCTAAAAAGGAATTTCAAAGACAGAACAAAGAAACAGGGAAATTCTTTACAATTCCTTCAGGGTCTCTGATGCAACCTGGAATGACCCTATCTACGATGACAGCTGGATGTGGCATGAGGCTGGACACTTGGGACTGAGAGGATTGGTGAGATTGGGTGAGCAAATGCAGACCCTTTAAAGCAATAATGCATGGCAACCATTCCATGGGTCCCACCTCTCCAGGTTGAAGGGAATATTACTACAGCTATAACATGTACGGGAAACCTAGAGAATGGACACACTGTGAATACGAAAGGTTTCTAAAACTCAACGAAGAGTCCCTCTCCTGGTGCTCCGGTTTGACTTTCCAACAGCTTTACTATCAATCTCCCAACTTGGAGAGACAGCCCCTTTAAGCTCCTGGTTCACACAGGTTGCCCATTTGGCAGAGGAGGAAAGGGAAGAGGGAGAACCAATGAGAGAGTAGCTGTTAGGCATTTGGATGGGCACATGTCACTCTAATTTCCCGGCAGGAAGAAGAATTCACCAAAGTCTCAGCCACCCACCGGGAACCAGTATAGGTCCTGAACCAAATGTTTGGACTTGCGTTCAGCTCACAAAAAACGAGTTGAAAAATGGAGCTCAGGGGCACAGCAATTCACAAACTGGCAGAGTAATCAAGGCCAACTATCGTCCAAAAATCTGTTGAGGGAAGGCAACGAGGCGGACTTGAATGCGAGGCAGAATAGCAGGAAACAGATTTCAAGAGGTACGTTAGAATCGCCTGTAAAGCACAGGAAGAGGGGCACAACTTCGACAATGATGCACTTGGCCAAAAAGGGCGTATGCGTTTTCTCCTGAATATATTCAGGAGAAAACGCATACGCCCTTTTTGGCCAAGCAAGCAAGCGGGCAATGCAAATCTGCACTACAAAGAAGTATCACTTCCCACCGGTCAAAAGGGACATCCACAAAATGTGTAAAAACCAGAAAGGCAAGACAGGCCCTGGAGAACAGGGAGCCATGTTAAGCGGATGGGCGGGATGTAAGTTGCCAACTGCCTCACTGGAGGAGTGCATTGTGTTCCCTAAAACAAGTAAACAACAGAGCTACAGAGCCAAGGGCACTTCCAGTCTAGGGAATATACCTTGGGAAAACTGAAAATCCATAAGACAGAGCCACCCCCAAATTGAGGGCTGCACTGCTTACAAGAACCTCAACCTGGGTACACCTGAAATATCCCAGGAAATATAAAAATGGTTCCAAACATTGTGGAACTTACGTACGATGGAATATCCCTCAGCCACGAAATCAATGTCATAAGACCAGTAGCAGCAAAATGAGTGGATTCAGGTACGATGATTCTAAGGGAAAGAAGTCACACAGGAAAAGAAACTTATCATAAGATATCACTTAGGAAGATCCTGTAAACATGGCTACACATGAACTGAGTTAGCAAAGAGAACAGAGTCTCACATTTAGAAAACACTCTTATGCCTGCTTAAGGGGGAAGGAGAGGTGGGGTGATGCATCAAACCAGAGTTTGATATAAGCACAGGTACTGTTCCAAAAACCAACTATGGAATAGACAAGACCTACACCTTCCTCAGTGAAAGGGACTCAAAACCCCATATTTCCCGCAGAGGAATAGATCTGACTAGTAAGAATCTTAAAACCTATGTATTGATATGTCTCCGTAAGGGAATCAAGTGTGTCTAGACTGGCATAAACATGGCAGCGAGAATCAGCTCAAACCCACTCTAAAAAGGAATTTCAAAGACAGAACAAAGAAACAGGGAAATTCTTTACAATTCCTTCAGGGTCTCTGATGCAACCTGGAATGACCCTATCTACGATGACAGCTGGATGTGGCATGAGGCTGGACACTTGGGACTGAGAGGATTGGTGAGATTGGGTGAGCAAATGCAGACCCTTTAAAGCAATAATGCATGGCAACCATTCCATGGGTCCCACCTCTCCAGGTTGAAGGGAATATTACTACAGCTATAACATGTACGGGAAACCTAGAGAATGGACACACTGTGAATACGAAAGGTTTCTAAAACTCAACGAAGAGTCCCTCTCCTGGTGCTCCGGTTTGACTTTCCAACAGCTTTACTATCAATCTCCCAACTTGGAGAGACAGCCCCTTTAAGCTCCTGGTTCACACAGGTTGCCCATTTGGCAGAGGAGGAAAGGGAAGAGGGAGAACCAATGAGAGAGTAGCTGTTAGGCATTTGGATGGGCACATGTCACTCTAATTTCCCGGCAGGAAGAAGAAGTCACCAAAGTCTCAGCCACCCACCGGGAACCAGTATAGTTCCTGAACCAAATGTTTGGACTTGCGTTCAGCTCACAGAAAACGAGTTGAAAAATGGAGCTCAGGGGCACAGCAATTCACAAACTGGCAGAGTAATCAAGGCCAACTATCGTCCAAAAATCTGTTGAGGGAAGGCAACGAGGCGGACTTGAATGCGAGGCAGAATAGCAGGAAACAGATTTCAAGAGGTACGTTAGAATCGCCTGTAAAGCACAGGAAGAGGGGCACAACTTCGACAATGATGCACTTGGCCAAAAAGGGCGTATGTGTTTTCTCCTGAATATATTCAGGAGAAAACGCATACGCCCTTTTTGGCCAAGCAAGCAAGCGGGCAATGCAAATCTGCACTACAAAGAAGTATCACTTCCCACCGGTCAAAAGGGACATCCACAAAATGTGTAAAAACCAGAAAGGCAAGACAGGCCCTGGAGAACAGGGAGCCTTGTTATGCTGATGGGCGGGATGTAAGTTGCCAACTGCCTCACTGGAGGAGTGCATTGTGTTCCCCAAAACAAGTAAACAACAGAGCTACAGAGCCAAGGGCACTTCCAGTCTAGGGAATATACCTTGGGAAAACTGAAAATCCATAAGACAGAGCCACCCCCAAATTGAGGGCTGCACTGCTTACAAGAACCTCAACCTGGGTACACCTGAAATATCCCAGGAAATATAAAAATGGTTCCAAACATTGTGGAACTTACGTACGATGGAATATCCCTCAGCCACGAAATCAATGTCATAAGACCAGTAGCAGCAATATGAGTGGATTCAGGTACGATGATTCTAAGGGAAAGAAGTCACACAGGAAAAGAAACTTATCATAAGATATCACTTAGGAAGATCCTGTAAACATGGCTACACATGAACTGAGTTAGCAAAGAGAACAGAGTCTCACATTTAGAAAACACTCTTATGCCTGCTTAAGGGGGAAGGAGAGGTGGGGTGATGCATCAAACCAGAGTTTGATATAAGCACAGGTACTGTTCCAAAAACCAACTATGGAATAGACAAGACCTACACCTTCCTCAGTGAAAGGGACTCAAAACCCCATATTTCCCGCAGAGGAATAGATCTGACTAGTAAGAATCTTAAAACCTATGTATTGATATGTCTCCGTAAGGGAATCAAGTGTGTCTAGACTGGCATAAACATGGCAGCGAGAATCAGCTCAAACCCACTCTAAAAAGGAATTTCAAAAACAGAACAAAGAAACAGGGAAATTCTTTACAATTCCTTCAGGGTCTCTGATGCAACCTGGAATGACCCTATCTACGATGACAGCTGGATGTGGCATGAGGCTGGACACTTGGGACTGAGAGGATTGGTGAGATTGGGTGAGCAAATGCAGACCCTTTAAAGCAATAATGCATGGCAACCATTCCATGGGTCCCACCTCTCCAGGTTGAAGGGAATATTACTACAGCTATAACATGTACGGGAAACCTAGAGAATGGACACACTGTGAATACGAAAGGTTTCTAAAACTCAACGAAGAGTCCCTCTCCTGGTGCTCCGGTTTGACGTTCCAACAGCTTTACTATCAATCTCCCAACTTGGAGAGACAGCCCCTTTAAGCTCCTGGTTCACACAGGTTGCCCATTTGGCAGAGGAGGAAAGGGAAGAGGGAGAACCAATGAGAGAGTAGCTGTTAGGCATTTGGATGGGCACATGTCACTCTAATTTCCCGGCAGGAAGAAGAATTCACCAAAGTCTCAGCCACCCACCGGGAACCAGTATAGGTCCTGAACCAAATGTTTGGACTTGCGTTCAGCTCACAAAAAACGAGTTGAAAAATGGAGCTCAGGGGCACAGCAATTCACAAAATGGCAGAGTAATCAAGGCCAACTATCGTCCAAAAATCTGTTGAGGGAAGGCAACGAGGCGGACTTGAATGCGAGGCAGAATAGCAGGAAACAGATTTCAAGAGGTACGTTAGAATCGCCTGTAAAGCACAGGAAGAGGGGCACAACTTCGACAATGAAGCACTTGGCCAAAAAAGGCGTATGCGTTTTCTCCTGAATATATTCAGGAGAAAACGCATACGCCCTTTTTGGCCAAGCAAGCAAGCGGGCAATGCAAATCTGCACTACAAAGAAGTATCACTTCCCACCGGTCAAAAGGGACATCCACAAAATGTGTAAAAACCAGAAAGGCAAGACAGGCCCTGGAGAACAGGGAGCCTTGTTATGCTGATGGGCGGGATGTAAGTTGCCAACTGCCTCACTGGAGGAGTGCATTGTGTTCCCTAAAACAAGTAAACAACAGAGCTACAGAGCCAAGGGCACTTCCAGTCTAGGGAATATACCTTGGGAAAACTGAAAATCCATAAGACAGAGCCACCCCCAAATTGAGGGCTGCACTGCTTACAAGAACCTCAACCTAGGTACACCTGAAATATCCCAGGAAATATAAAAATGGTTCCAAACATTGTGGAACTTACGTACGATGGAATATCCCTCAGCCACGAAATCAATGTCATAAGACCAGTAGCAGCAAAATGAGTGGATTCAGGTACGATGATTCTAAGGGAAAGAAGTCACACAGGAAAAGAAACTTATCATAAGATATCACTTAGGAAGATCCTGTAAACATGGCTACACATGAACTGAGTTAGCAAAGAGAACAGAGTCTCACATTTAGAAAACACTCTTATGCCTGCTTAAGGGGGAAGGAGAGGTGGGGTGATGCATCAAACCAGAGTTTGATATAAGCACAGGTACTGTTCCAAAAACCAACTATGGAATAGACAAGACCTACACCTTCCTCAGTGAAAGGGACTCAAAACCCCATATTTCCCGCAGAGGAATAGATCTGACTAGTAAGAATCTTAAAACCTATGTATTGATATGTCTCCGTAAGGGAATCAAGTGTGTCTAGACTGGCATAAACATGGCAGCGAGAATCAGCTCAAACCCACTCTAAAAAGGAATTTCAAAAACAGAACAAAGAAACAGGGAAATTCTTTACAATTCCTTCAGGGTCTCTGATGCAACCTGGAATGACCCTATCTACGATGACAGCTGGATGTGGCATGAGGCTGGACACTTGGGACTGAGAGGATTGGTGAGATTGGGTGAGCAAATGCAGACCCTTTAAAGCAATAATGCATGGCAACCATTCCATGGGTCCCACCTCTCCAGGTTGAAGGGAATATTACTACAGCTATAACATGTACGGGAAACCTAGAGAATGGACACACTGTGAATACGAAAGGTTTCTAAAACTCAACGAAGAGTCCCTCTCCTGGTGCTCCGGTTTGACGTTCCAACAGCTTTACTATCAATCTCCCAACTTGGAGAGACAGCCCCTTTAAGCTCCTGGTTCACACAGGTTGCCCATTTGGCAGAGGAGGAAAGGGAAGAGGGAGAACCAATGAGAGAGTAGCTGTTAGGCATTTGGATGGGCACATGTCACTCTAATTTCCCGGCAGGAAGAAGAATTCACCAAAGTCTCAGCCACCCACCGGGAACCAGTATAGGTCCTGAACCAAATGTTTGGACTTGCGTTCAGCTCACAAAAAACGAGTTGAAAAATGGAGCTCAGGGGCACAGCAATTCACAAACTGGCAGAGTAATCAAGGCCAACTACCGTCCAAAAATCTGTTGAGGGAAGGCAACGAGGCGGACTTGAATGCGAGGCAGAATAGCAGGAAACAGATTTCAAGAGGTACGTTAGAATCGCCTGTAAAGCACAGGAAGAGGGGCACAACTTCGACAATGATGCACTTGGCCAAAAAGGGCGTATGCGTTTTCTCCTGAATATATTCAGGAGAAAACGCATACGCCCTTTTTGGCCAAGCAAGCAAGCGGGCAATGCAAATCTGCACTACAAAGAAGTATCACTTCCCACCGGTCAAAAGGGACATCCACAAAATGTGTAAAAACCAGAAAGGCAAGACAGGCCCTGGAGAACAGGGAGCCTTGTTATGCTGATGGGCGGGATGTAAGTTGCCAACTGCCTCACTGGAGGAGTGCATTGTGTTCCCTAAAACAAGTAAACAACAGAGCTACAGAGCCAAGGGCACTTCCAGTCTAGGGAATATACCTTGGGAAAACTGAAAATCCATAAGACAGAGCCACCCCCAAATTGAGGGCTGCACTGCTTACAAGAACCTCAACCTGGGTACACCTGAAATATCCCAGGAAATATAAAAATGGTTCCAAACATTGTGGAACTTACGTACGATGGAATATCCCTCAGCCACGAAATCAATGTCATAAGACCAGTAGCAGCAAAATGAGTGGATTCAGGTACGATGATTCTAAGGGAAAGAAGTCACACAGGAAAAGAAACTTATCATAAGATATCACTTAGGAAGATCCTGTAAACATGGCTACACATGAACTGAGTTAGCAAAGAGAACAGAGTCTCACATTTAGAAAACACTCTTATGCCTGCTTAAGGGGGAAGGAGAGGTGGGGTGATGCATCAAACCAGAGTTTGATATAAGCACAGGTACTGTTCCAAAAACCAACTATGGAATAGACAAGACCTACACCTTCCTCAGTGAAAGGGACTCAAAACCCCATATTTCCCGCAGAGGAATAGATCTGACTAGTAAGAATCTTAAAACCTATGTATTGATATGTCTCCGTAAGGGAATCAAGTGTGTCTAGACTGGCATAAACATGGCAGCGAGAATCAGCTCAAACCCACTCTAAAAAGGAATTTCAAAAACAGAACAAAGAAACAGGGAAATTCTTTACAATTCCTTCAGGGTCTCTGATGCAACCTGGAATGACCCTATCTACGATGACAGCTGGATGTGGCATGAGGCTGGACACTTGGGACTGAGAGGATTGGTGAGATTGGGTGAGCAAATGCAGACCCTTTAAAGCAATAATGCATGGCAACCATTCCATGGGTCCCACCTCTCCAGGTTGAAGGGAATATTACTACAGCTATAACATGTACGGGAAACCTAGAGAATGGACACACTGTGAATACGAAAGGTTTCTAAAACTCAACGAAGAGTCCCTCTCCTGGTGCTCCGGTTTGACGTTCCAACAGCTTTACTATCAATCTCCCAACTTGGAGAGACAGCCCCTTTAAGCTCCTGGTTCACACAGGTTGCCCATTTGGCAGAGGAGGAAAGGGAAGAGGGAGAACCAATGAGAGAGTAGCTGTTAGGCATTTGGATGGGCACATGTCACTCTAATTTCCCGGCAGGAAGAAGAAGTAACCAAAGTCTCAGCCACCCACCGGGAACCAGTATAGGTCCTGAACCAAATGTTTGGACTTGCGTTCAGCTCACAAAAAACGAGTTGAAAAATGGAGCTCAGGGGCACAGCAATTCACAAACTGGCAGAGTAATCAAGGCCAACTACCGTCCAAAAATCTGTTGAGGGAAGGCAACGAGGCGGACTTGAATGCGAGGCAGAATAGCAGGAAACAGATTTCAAGAGGTACGTTAGAATCGCCTGTAAAGCACAGGAAGAGGGGCACAACTTCGACAATGATGCACTTGGCCAAAAAGGGCGTATGCGTTTTCTCCTGAATATATTCAGGAGAAAACGCATACGCCCTTTTTGGCCAAGCAAGCAAGCGGGCAATGCAAATCTGCACTACAAAGAAGTATCACTTCCCACCGGTCAAAAGGGACATCCACAAAATGTGTAAAAACCAGAAAGGCAAGACAGGCCCTGGAGAACAGGGAGCCTTGTTATGCTGATGGGCGGGATGTAAGTTGCCAACTGCCTCACTGGAGGAGTGCATTGTGTTCCCTAAAACAAGTAAACAACAGAGCTACAGAGCCAAGGGCACTTCCAGTCTAGGGAATATACCTTGGGAAAACTGAAAATCCATAAGACAGAGCCACCCCCAAATTGAGGGCTGCACTGCTTACAAGAACCTCAACCTGGGTACACCTGAAATATCCCAGGAAATATAAAAATGGTTCCAAACATTGTGGAACTTACGTACGATGGAATATCCCTCAGCCACGAAATCAATGTCATAAGACCAGTAGCAGCAAAATGAGTGGATTCAGGTACGATGATTCTAAGGGAAAGAAGTCACACAGGAAAAGAAACTTATCATAAGATATCACTTAGGAAGATCCTGTAAACATGGCTACACATGAACTGAGTTAGCAAAGAGAACAGAGTCTCACATTTAGAAAACACTCTTATGCCTGCTTAAGGGGGAAGGAGAGGTGGGGTGATGCATCAAACCAGAGTTTGATATAAGCACAGGTACTGTTCCAAAAACCAACTATGGAATAGACAAGACCTACACCTTCCTCAGTGAAAGGGACTCAAAACCCCATATTTCCCGCAGAGGAATAGATCTGACTAGTAAGAATCTTAAAACCTATGTATTGATATGTCTCCGTAAGGGAATCAAGTGTGTCTAGACTGGCATAAACATGGCAGCGAGAATCAGCTCAAACCCACTCTAAAAAGGAATTTCAAAAACAGAACAAAGAAACAGGGAAATTCTTTACAATTCCTTCAGGGTCTCTGATGCAACCTGGAATGACCCTATCTACGATGACAGCTGGATGTGGCATGAGGCTGGACACTTGGGACTGAGAGGATTGGTGAGATTGGGTGAGCAAATGCAGACCATTTAAAGCAATAATGCATGGCAACCATTCCATGGGTCCCACCTCTCCAGGTTGAAGGGAATATTACTACAGCTATAACATGTACGGGAAACCTAGAGAATGGACACACTGTGAATACGAAAGGTTTCTAAAACTCAACGAAGAGTCCCTCTCCTGGTGCTCCGGTTTGACGTTCCAACAGCTTTACTATCAATCTCCCAACTTGGAGAGACAGCCCCTTTAAGCTCCTGGTTCACACAGGTTGCCCATTTGGCAGAGGAGGAAAGGGAAGAGGGAGAACCAATGAGAGAGTAGCTGTTAGGCATTTGGATGGGCACATGTCACTCTAATTTCCCGGCAGGAAGAAGAATTCACCAAAGTCTCAGCCACCCACTGGGAACCAGTATAGGTCCTGAACCAAATGTTTGGACTTGCGTTCAGCTCACAAAAAACGAGTTGAAAAATGGAGCTCAGGGGCACAGCAATTCACAAACTGGCAGAGTAATCAAGGCCAACTATCGTCCAAAAATCTGTTGAGGGAAGGCAACGAGGCGGACTTGAATGCGAGGCAGAATAGCAGGAAACAGATTTCAAGAGGTACGTTAGAATCGCCTGTAAAGCACAGGAAGAGGGGCACAACTTCGACAATGATGCACTTGGCCAAAAAGGGCGTATGCGTTTTCTCCTGAATATATTCAGGAGAAAACGCATACGCCCTTTTTGGCCAAGCAAGCAAGCGGGCAATGCAAATCTGCACTACAAAGAAGTATCACTTCCCACCGGTCAAAAGGGACATCCACAAAATGTGTAAAAACCAGAAAGGCAAGACAGGCCCTGGAGAACAGGGAGCCTTGTTATGCTGATGGGCGGGATGTAAGTTGCCAACTGCCTCACTGGAGGAGTGCATTGTGTTCCCTAAAACAAGTAAACAACAGAGCTACAGAGCCAAGGGCACTTCCAGTCTAGGGAATATACCTTGGGAAAACTGAAAATCCATAAGACAGAGCCACCCCCAAATTGAGGGCTGCACTGCTTACAAGAACCTCAACCTGGGTACACCTGAAATATCCCAGGAAATATAAAAATGGTTCCAAACATTGTGGAACTTACGTACGATGGAATATCCCTCAGCCACGAAATCAATGTCATAAGACCAGTAGCAGCAAAATGAGTGGATTCAGGTACGATGATTCTAAGGGAAAGAAGTCACACAGGAAAAGAAACTTATCATAAGATATCACTTAGGAAGATCCTGTAAACATGGCTACACATGAACTGAGTTAGCAAAGAGAACAGAGTCTCACATTTAGAAAACACTCTTATGCCTGCTTAAGGGGGAAGGAGAGGTGGGGTGATGCATCAAACCAGAGTTTGATATAAGCACAGGTACTGTTCCAAAAACCAACTATGGAATAGACAAGACCTACACCTTCCTCAGTGAAAGGGACTCAAAACCCCATATTTCCCGCAGAGGAATAGATCTGACTAGTAAGAATCTTAAAACCTATGTATTGATATGTCTCCGTAAGGGAATCAAGTGTGTCTAGACTGGCATAAACATGGCAGCGAGAATCAGCTCAAACCCACTCTAAAAAGGAATTTCAAAAACAGAACAAAGAAACAGGGAAATTCTTTACAATTCCTTCAGGGTCTCTGATGCAACCTGGAATGACCCTATCTACGATGACAGCTGGATGTGGCATGAGGCTGGACACTTGGGACTGAGAGGATTGGTGAGATTGGGTGAGCAAATGCAGACCCTTTAAAGCAATAATGCATGGCAACCATTCCATGGGTCCCACCTCTCCAGGTTGAAGGGAATATTACTACAGCTATAACATGTACGGGAAACCTAGAGAATGGACACACTGTGAATACGAAAGGTTTCTAAAACTCAACGAAGAGTCCCTCTCCTGGTGCTCCGGTTTGACGTTCCAACAGCTTTACTATCAATCTCCCAACTTGGAGAGACAGCCCCTTTAAGCTCCTGGTTCACACAGGTTGCCCATTTGGCAGAGGAGGAAAGGGAAGAGGGAGAACCAATGAGAGAGTAGCTGTTAGGCATTTGGATGGGCACATGTCACTCTAATTTCCCGGCAGGAAGAAGAATTCACCAAAGTCTCAGCCACCCACCGGGAACCAGTATAGGTCCTGAACCAAATGTTTGGACTTGCGTTCAGCTCACAAAAAACGAGTTGAAAAATGGAGCTCAGGGGCACAGCAATTCACAAACTGGCAGAGTAATCAAGGCCAACTATCGTCCAAAAATCTGTTGAGGGAAGGCAACGAGGCGGACTTGAATGCGAGGCAGAATAGCAGGAAACAGATTTCAAGAGGTACGTTAGAATCGCCTGTAAAGCACAGGAAGAGGGGCACAACTTCGACAATGATGCACTTGGCCAAAAAGGGCGTATGCGTTTTCTCCTGAATATATTCAGGAGAAAACGCATACGCCGTTTTTGGCCAAGCAAGCAAGCGGGCAATGCAAATCTGCACTACAAAGAAGTATCACTTCCCACCGGTCAAAAGGGACATCCACAAAATGTGTAAAAACCAGAAAGGCAAGACAGGCCCTGGAGAACAGGGAGCCTTGTTATGCTGATGGGCGGGATGTAAGTTGCCAACTGCCTCACTGGAGGAGTGCATTGTGTTCCCTAAAACAAGTAAACAACAGAGCTACAGAGCCAAGGGCACTTCCAGTCTAGGGAATATACCTTGGGAAAACTGAAAATCCATAAGACAGAGCCACCCCCAAATTGAGGGCTGCACTGCTTACAAGAACCTCAACCTGGGTACACCTGAAATATCCCAGGAAATATAAAAATGGTTCCAAACATTGTGGAACTTACGTACGATGGAATATCCCTCAGCCACGAAATCAATGTCATAAGACCAGTAGCAGCAAAATGAGTGGATTCAGGTACGATGATTCTAAGGGAAAGAAGTCACACAGGAAAAGAAACTTATCATAAGATATCACTTAGGAAGATCCTGTAAACATGGCTACACATGAACTGAGTTAGCAAAGAGAACAGAGCCTCACATTTAGAAAACACTCTTATGCCTGCTTAAGGGGGAAGGAGAGGTGGGGTGATGCATCAAACCAGAGTTTGATATAAGCACAGGTACTGTTCCAAAAACCAACTATGGAATAGACAAGACCTACACCTTCCTCAGTGAAAGGGACTCAAAACCCCATATTTCCCGCAGAGGAATAGATCTGACTAGTAAGAATCTTAAAACCTATGTATTGATATGTCTCCGTAAGGGAATCAAGTGTGTCTAGACTGGCATAAACATGGCAGCGAGAATCAGCTCAAACCCACTCTAAAAAGGAATTTCAAAAACAGAACAAAGAAACAGGGAAATTCTTTACAATTCCTTCAGGGTCTCTGATGCAACCTGGAATGACCCTATCTACGATGACAGCTGGATGTGGCATGAGGCTGGACACTTGGGACTGAGAGGATTGGTGAGATTGGGTGAGCAAATGCAGACCCTTTAAAGCAATAATGCATGGCAACCATTCCATGGGTCCCACCTCTCCAGGTTGAAGGGACTATTACTACAGCTATAACATGTACGGGAAACCTAGAGAATGGACACACTGTGAATACGAAAGGTTTCTAAAACTCAACGAAGAGTCCCTCTCCTGGTGCTCCGGTTTGACGTTCCAACAGCTTTACTATCAATCTCCCAACTTGGAGAGACAGCCCCTTTAAGCTCCTGGTTCACACAGGTTGCCCATTTGGCAGAGGAGGAAAGGGAAGAGGGAGAACCAATGAGAGAGTAGCTGTTAGGCATTTGGATGGGCACATGTCACTCTAATTTCCCGGCAGGAAGAAGAATTCACCAAAGTCTCAGCCACCCACCGGGAACCAGTATAGGTCCTGAACCAAATGTTTGGACTTGCGTTCAGCTCACAAAAAACGAGTTGAAAAATGGAGCTCAGGGGCACAGCAATTCACAAACTGGCAGAGTAATCAAGGCCAACTACCGTCCAAAAATCAGTTGAGGGAAGGCAACGAGGCGGACTTGAATGCGAGGCAGAATAGCAGGAAACAGATTTCAAGAGGTACGTTAGAATCGCCTGTAAAGCACAGGAAGAGGGGCACAACTTCGACAATGATGCACTTGGCCAAAAAGGGCGTATGCGTTTTCTCCTGAATATATTCAGGAGAAAACGCATACGCCCTTTTTGGCCAAGCAAGCAAGCGGGCAATGCAAATCTGCACTACAAAGTAGTATCACTTCCCACCGGTCAAAAGGGACATCCACAAAATGTGTAAAAACCAGAAAGGCAAGACAGGCCCTGGAGAACAGGGAGCCTTGTTATGCTGATGGGCGGGATGTAAGTTGCCAACTGCCTCACTGGAGGAGTGCATTGTGTTCCCTAAAACAAGTAAACAACAGAGCTACAGAGCCAAGGGCACTTCCAGTCTAGGGAATATACCTTGGGAAAACTGAAAATCCATAAGACAGAGCCACCCCCAAATTGAGGGCTGCACTGCTTACAAGAACCTCAACCTGGGTACACCTGAAATATCCCAGGAAATATAAAAATGGTTCCAAACATTGTGGAACTTACGTACGATGGAATATCCCTCAGCCACGAAATCAATGTCATAAGACCAGTAGCAGCAAAATGAGTGGATTCAGGTACGATGATTCTAAGGGAAAGAAGTCACACAGGAAAAGAAACTTATCATAAGATATCACTTAGGAAGATCCTGTAAACATGGCCACACATGAACTGAGTTAGCAAAGAGAACAGAGTCTCACATTTAGAAAACACTCTTATGCCTGCTTAAGGGGGAAGGAGAGGTGGGGTGATGCATCAAACCAGAGTTTGATATAAGCACAGGTACTGTTCCAAAAACCAACTATGGAATAGACAAGACCTACACCTTCCTCAGTGAAAGGGACTCAAAACCCCATATTTCCCGCAGAGGAATAGATCTGACTAGTAAGAATCTTAAAACCTATGTGTTGATATGTCTCCGTAAGGGAATCAAGTGTGTCTAGCCTGGCATAAAGATGGCAGCGAGAATCAGCTCAAACCCACTCTAAAAAGGAATTTCAAAAACAGAACAAAGAAACAGGGAAATTCTTTACAATTCCTTCAGGGTCTCTGATGCAACCTGGAATGACCCTATCTACGATGACAGCTGGATGTGGCATGAGGCTGGACACTTGGGACTGAGAGGATTGGTGAGATTGGGTGAGCAAATGCAGACCCTTTAAAGCAATAATGCATGGCAACCATTCCATGGGTCCCACCTCTCCAGGTTGAAGGGAATATTACTACAGCTATAACATGTACGGGAAACCTAGAGAATGGACACACTGTGAATACGAAAGGTTTCTAAAACTCAACGAAGAGTCCCTCTCCTGGTGCTCCGGTTTGACGTTCCAACAGCTTTACTACCAATCTCCCAACTTGGAGAGACAGCCCCTTTAAGCTCCTGGTTCACACAGGTTGCCCATTTGGCAGAGGAGGAAAGGGAAGAGGGAGAACCAATGAGAGAGTAGCTGTTAGGCATTTGGATGGGCACATGTCACTCTAATTTCCCGGCAGGAAGAAGAATTCACCAAAGTCTCAGCCACCCACCGGGAACCAGTATAGGTCCTGAACCAAATGTTTGGACTTGCGTTCAGCTCACAAAAAACGAGTTGAAAAATGGAGCTCAGGGGCACAGCAATTCACAAACTGGCAGAGTAATCAAGGCCAACTACCGTCCAAAAATCTGTTGAGGGAAGGCAACGAGGCGGACTTGAATGCGAGGCAGAATAGCAGGAAACAGATTTCAAGAGGTACGTTAGAATCGCCTGTAAAGCACAGGAAGAGGGGCACAACTTCGACAATGATGCACTTGGCCAAAAAGGGCGTATGCGTTTTCTCCTGAATATATTCAGGAGAAAACGCATACGCCCTTTTTGGCCAAGCAAGCAAGCGGGCAATGCAAATCTGCACCACAAAGAAGTATCACTTCCCACCGGTCAAAAGGGACATCCACAAAATGTGTAAAAACCAGAAAGGCAAGACAGGCCCTGGAGAACAGGGAGCCTTGTTATGCTGATGGGCGGGATGTAAGTTGCCAACTGCCTCACTGGAGGAGTGCATTGTGTTCCCTAAAACAAGTAAACAACAGAGCTACAGAGCCAAGGGCACTTCCAGTCTAGGGAATATACCTTGGGAAAACTGAAAATCCATAAGACAGAGCCACCCCCAAATTGAGGGCTGCACTGCTTACAAGAACCTCAACCTGGGTACACCTGAAATATCCCAGGAAATATAAAAATGGTTCCAAACATTGTGGAACTTACGTACGATGGAATATCCCTCAGCCACGAAATCAATGTCATAAGACCAGTAGCAGCAAAATGAGTGGATTCAGGTACGATGATTCTAAGGGAAAGAAGTCACACAGGAAAAGAAACTTATCATAAGATATCACTTAGGAAGATCCTGTAAACATGGCCACACATGAACTGAGTTAGCAAAGAGAACAGAGTCTCACATTTAGAAAACACTCTTATGCCTGCTTAAGGGGGAAGGAGAGGTGGGGTGATGCATCAAACCAGAGTTTGATATAAGCACAGGTACTGTTCCAAAAACCAACTATGGAATAGACAAGACCTACACCTTCCTCAGTGAAAGGGACTCAAAACCCCATATTTCCCGCAGAGGAATAGATCTGACTAGTAAGAATCTTAAAACCTATGTATTGATATGTCTCCGTAAGGGAATCAAGTGTGTCTAGACTGGCATAAAGATGGCAGCGAGAATCAGCTCAAACCCACTCTAAAAAGGAATTTCAAAAACAGAACAAAGAAACAGGGAAATTCTTTACAATTCCTTCAGGGTCTCTGATGCAACCTGGAATGACCCTACCTACGATGACAGCTGGATGTGGCATGAGGCTGGACACTTGGGACTGAGAGGATTGGTGAGATTGGGTGAGCAAATGCAGACCCTTTAAAGCAATAATGCATGGCAACCATTCCATGGGTCCCACCTCTCCAGGTTGAAGGGAATATTACTACAGCTATAACATGTACGGGAAACCTAGAGAATGGACACACTGTGAATACGAAAGGTTTCTAAAACTCAACGAAGAGTCCCTCTCCTGGTGCTCCGGTTTGACGTTCCAACAGCTTTACTATCAATCTCCCAACTTGGAGAGACAGCCCCTTTAAGCTCCTGGTTCACACAGGTTGCCCATTTGGCAGAGGAGGAAAGGGAAGAGGGAGAACCAATGAGAGAGTAGCTGTTAGGCATTTGGATGGGCACATGTCACTCTAATTTCCCGGCAGGAAGAAGAATTCACCAAAGTCTCAGCCACCCACCGGGAACCAGTATAGGTCCTGAACCAAATGTTTGGACTTGCGTTCAGCTCACAAAAAACGAGTTGAAAAATGGAGCTCAGGGGCACAGCAATTCACAAACTGGCAGAGTAATCAAGGCCAACTATCGTCCAAAAATCTGTTGAGGGAAGGCAACGAGGCGGACTTGAATGCGAGGCAGAATAGCAGGAAACAGATTTCAAGAGGTACGTTAGAATCGCCTGTAAAGCACAGGAAGAGGGGCACAACTTCGACAATGATGCACTTGGCCAAAAAGGGCGTATGCGTTTTCTCCTGAATATATTCAGGAGAAAACGCATACGCCCTTTTTGGCCAAGCAAGCAAGCGGGCAATGCAAATCTGCACCTCAAAGAAGTATCACTTCCCACCGGTCAAAAGGGACATCCACAAAATGTGTAAAAACCAGAAAGGCAAGACAGGCCCTGGAGAACAGGGAGCCTTGTTATGCTGATGGGCGGGATGTAAGTTGCCAACTGCCTCACTGGAGGAGTGCATTGTGTTCCCTAAAACAAGTAAACAACAGAGCTACAGAGCCAAGGGCACTTCCAGTCTAGGGAATATACCTTGGGAAAACTGAAAATCCATAAGACAGAGCCACCCCCAAATTGAGGGCTGCACTGCTTACAAGAACCTCAACCTGGGTACACCTGAAATATCCCAGGAAATATAAAAATGGTTCCAAACATTGTGGAACTTACGTACGATGGAATATCCCTCAGCCACGAAATCAATGTCATAAGACCAGTAGCAGCAAAATGAGTGGATTCAGGTACGATGATTCTAAGGGAAAGAAGTCACACAGGAAAAGAAACTTATCATAAGATATCACTTAGGAAGATCCTGTAAACATGGCCACACATGAACTGAGTTAGCAAAGAGAACAGAGTCTCACATTTAGAAAACACTCTTATGCCTGCTTAAGGGGGAAGGAGAGGTGGGGTGATGCATCAAACCAGAGTTTGATATAAGCACAGGTACTGTTCCAAAAACCAACTATGGAATAGACAAGACCTACACCTTCCTCAGTGAAAGGGACTCAAAACCCCATATTTCCCGCAGAGGAATAGATCTGACTAGTAAGAATCTTAAAACCTATGTATTGATATGTCTCCGTAAGGGAATCAAGTGTGTCTAGACTGGCATAAAGATGGCAGCGAGAATCAGCTCAAACCCACTCTAAAAAGGAATTTCAAAAACAGAACAAAGAAACAGGGAAATTCTTTACAATTCCTTCAGGGTCTCTGATGCAACCTGGAATGACCCTATCTACGATGACAGCTGGATGTGGCATGAGGCTGGACACTTGGGACTGAGAGGATTGGTGAGATTGGGTGAGCAAATGCAGACCCTTTAAAGCAATAATGCATGGCAACCATTCCATGGGTCCCACCTCTCCAGGTTGAAGGGAATATTACTACAGCTATAACATGTACGGGAAACCTAGAGAATGGACACACTGTGAATACGAAAGGTTTCTAAAACTCAACGAAGAGTCCCTCTCCTGGTGCTCCGGTTTGACGTTCCAACAGCTTTACTATCAATCTCCCAACTTGGAGAGACAGCCCCTTTAAGCTCCTGGTTCACACAGGTTGCCCATTTGGCAGAGGAGGAAAGGGAAGAGGGAGAACCAATGAGAGAGTAGCTGTTAGGCATTTGGATGGGCACATGTCACTCTAATTTCCCGGCAGGAAGAAGAATTCACCAAAGTCTCAGCCACCCACCGGGAACCAGTATAGGTCCTGAACCAAATGTTTGGACTTGCGTTCAGCTCACAAAAAACGAGTTGAAAAATGGAGCTCAGGGGCACAGAAATTCACAAACTGGCAGAGTAATCAAGGCCAACTACCGTCCAAAAATCAGTTGAGGGAAGGCAACGAGGCGGACTTGAATGCGAGGCAGAATAGCAGGAAACAGATTTCAAGAGGTACGTTAGAATCGCCTGTAAAGCACAGGAAGAGGGGCACAACTTCGACAATGATGCACTTGGCCAAAAAGGGCGTATGCGTTTTCTCCTGAATATATTCAGGAGAAAACGCATACGCCCTTTTGGGCCAAGCAAGCAAGCGGGCAATGCAAATCTGCACTACAAAGTAGTATCACTTCCCACCGGTCAAAAGGGACATCCACAAAATGTGTAAAAACCAGAAAGGCAAGACAGGCCCTGGAGAACAGGGAGCCTTGTTATGCTGATGGGCGGGATGTAAGTTGCCAACTGCCTCACTGGAGGAGTGCATTGTGTTCCCTAAAACAAGTAAACAACAGAGCTACAGAGCCAAGGGCACTTCCAGTCTAGGGAATATACCTTGGGAAAACTGAAAATCCATAAGACAGAGCCACCCCCAAATTGAGGGCTGCACTGCTTACAAGAACCTCAACCTGGGTACACCTGAAATATCCCAGGAAATATAAAAATGGTTCCAAACATTGTGGAACTTACGTACGATGGAATATCCCTCAGCCACGAAATCAATGTCATAAGACCAGTAGCAGCAAAATGAGTGGATTCAGGTACGATGATTCTAAGGGAAAGAAGTCACACAGGAAAAGAAACTTATCATAAGATATCACTTAGGAAGATCCTGTAAACATGGCCACACATGAACTGAGTTAGCAAAGAGAACAGAGTCTCACATTTAGAAAGCACTCTTATGCCTGCTTAAGGGGGAAGGAGAGGTGGGGTGATGCATCAAACCAGAGTTTGATATAAGCACAGGTACTGTTCCAAAAACCAACTATGGAATAGACAAGACCTACACCTTCCTCAGTGAAAGGGACTCAAAACCCCATATTTCCCGCAGAGGAATAGATCTGACTAGTAAGAATCTTAAAACCTATGTGTTGATATGTCTCCGTAAGGGAATCAAGTGTGTCTAGCCTGGCATAAAGATGGCAGCGAGAATCAGCTCAAACCCACTCTAAAAAGGAATTTCAAAAACAGAACAAAGAAACAGGGAAATTCTTTACAATTCCTTCAGGGTCTCTGATGCAACCTGGAATGACCCTATCTACGATGACAGCTGGATGTGGCATGAGGCTGGACACTTGGGACTGAGAGGATTGGTGAGATTGGGTGAGCAAATGCAGACCCTTTAAAGCAATAATGCATGGCAACCATTCCATGGGTCCCACCTCTCCAGGTTGAAGGGAATATTACTACAGCTATAACATGTACGGGAAACCTAGAGAATGGACACACTGTGAATACGAAAGGTTTCTAAAACTCAACGAAGAGTCCCTCTCCTGGTGCTCCGGTTTGACGTTCCAACAGCTTTACTATCAATCTCCCAACTTGGAGAGACAGCCCCTTTAAGCTCCTGGTTCACACAGGTTGCCCATTTGGCAGAGGAGGAAAGGGAAGAGGGAGAACCAATGAGAGAGTAGCTGTTAGGCATTTGGATGGGCACATGTCACTCTAATTTCCCGGCAGGAAGAAGAATTCACCAAAGTCTCAGCCACCCACCGGGAACCAGTATAGGTCCTGAACCAAATGTTTGGACTTGCGTTCAGCTCACAAAAAACGAGTTGAAAAATGGAGCTCAGGGGCACAGCAATTCACAAACTGGCAGAGTAATCAAGGCCAACTACCGTCCAAAAATCTGTTGAGGGAAGGCAACGAGGCGGACTTGAATGCGAGGCAGAATAGCAGGAAACAGATTTCAATAGGTACGTTAGAATCGCCTGTAAAGCACAGGAAGAGGGGCACAACTTCGACAATGATGCACTTGGCCAAAAAGGGCGTATGCGTTTTCTCCTGAATATATTCAGGAGAAAACGCATACGCCCTTTTTGGCCAAGCAAGCAAGCGGGCAATGCAAATCTGCACCACAAAGAAGTATCACTTCCCACCGGTCAAAAGGGACATCCACAAAATGTGTAAAAACCAGAAAGGCAAGACAGGCCCTGGAGAACAGGGAGCCTTGTTATGCTGATGGGCGGGATGTAAGTTGCCAACTGCCTCACTGGAGGAGTGCATTGTGTTCCCTAAAACAAGTAAACAACAGAGCTACAGAGCCAAGGGCACTTCCAGTCTAGGGAATATACCTTGGGAAAACTGAAAATCCATAAGACAGAGCCACCCCCAAATTGAGGGCTGCACTGCTTACAAGAACCTCAACCTGGGTACACCTGAAATATCCCAGGAAATATAAAAATGGTTCCAAACATTGTGGAACTTACGTACGATGGAATATCCCTCAGCCACGAAATCAATGTCATAAGACCAGTAGCAGCAAAATGAGTGGATTCAGGTACGATGATTCTAAGGGAAAGAAGTCACACAGGAAAAGAAACTTATCATAAGATATCACTTAGGAAGATCCTGTAAACATGGCCACACATGAACTGAGTTAGCAAAGAGAACAGAGTCTCACATTTAGAAAACACTCTTATGCCTGCTTAAGGGGGAAGGAGAGGTGGGGTGATGCATCAAACCAGAGTTTGATATAAGCACAGGTACTGTTCCAAAAACCAACTATGGAATAGACAAGACCTACACCTTCCTCAGTGAAAGGGACTCAAAACCCCATATTTCCCGCAGAGGAATAGATCTGACTAGTAAGAATCTTAAAACCTATGTATTGATATGTCTCCGTAAGGGAATCAAGTGTGTCTAGACTGGCATAAAGATGGCAGCGAGAATCAGCTCAAACCCACTCTAAAAAGGAATTTCAAAAACAGAACAAAGAAACAGGGAAATTCTTTACAATTCCTTCAGGGTCTCTGATGCAACCTGGAATGACCCTACCTACGATGACAGCTGGATGTGGCATGAGGCTGGACACTTGGGACTGAGAGGATTGGTGAGATTGGGTGAGCAAATGCAGACCCTTTAAAGCAATAATGCATGGCAACCATTCCATGGGTCCCACCTCTCCAGGTTGAAGGGAATATTACTACAGCTATAACATGTACGGGAAACCTAGAGAATGGACACACTGTGAATACGAAAGGTTTCTAAAACTCAACGAAGAGTCCCTCTCCTGGTGCTCCGGTTTGACGTTCCAACAGCTTTACTATCAATCTCCCAACTTGGAGAGACAGCCCCTTTAAGCTCCTGGTTCACACAGGTTGCCCATTTGGCAGAGGAGGAAAGGGAAGAGGGAGAACCAATGAGAGAGTAGCTGTTAGGCATTTGGATGGGCACATGTCACTCTAATTTCCCGGCAGGAAGAAGAATTCACCAAAGTCTCAGCCACCCACCGGGAACCAGTATAGGTCCTGAACCAAATGTTTGGACTTGCGTTCAGCTCACAAAAAACGAGTTGAAAAATGGAGCTCAGGGGCACAGCAATTCACAAACTGGCAGAGTAATCAAGGCCAACTATCGTCCAAAAATCTGTTGAGGGAAGGCAACGAGGCGGACTTGAATGCGAGGCAGAATAGCAGGAAACAGATTTCAAGAGGTACGTTAGAATCGCCTGTAAAGTACAGGAAGAGGGGCACAACTTCGACAATGATGCACTTGGCCAAAAAGGGCGTATGCGTTTTCTCCTGAATATATTCAGGAGAAAACGCATACGCCCTTTTTGGCCAAGCAAGCAAGCGGGCAATGCAAATCTGCACCTCAAAGAAGTATCACTTCCCACCGGTCAAAAGGGACATCCACAAAATGTGTAAAAACCAGAAAGGCAAGACAGGCCCTGGAGAACAGGGAGCCTTGTTATGCTGATGGGCGGGATGTAAGTTGCCAACTGCCTCACTGGAGGAGTGCATTGTGTTCCCTAAAACAAGTAAACAACAGAGCTACAGAGCCAAGGGCACTTCCAGTCTAGGGAATATACCTTGGGAAAACTGAAAATCCATAAGACAGAGCCACCCCCAAATTGAGGGCTGCACTGCTTACAAGAACCTCAACCTGGGTACACCTGAAATATCCCAGGAAATATAAAAATGGTTCCAAACATTGTGGAACTTACGTACGATGGAATATCCCTCAGCCACGAAATCAATGTCATAAGACCAGTAGCAGCAAAATGAGTGGATTCAGGTACGATGATTCTAAGGGAAAGAAGTCACACAGGAAAAGAAACTTATCATAAGATATCACTTAGGAAGATCCTGTAAACATGGCCACACATGAACTGAGTTAGCAAAGAGAACAGAGTCTCACATTTAGAAAACACTCTTATGCCTGCTTAAGGGGGAAGGAGAGGTGGGGTGATGCATCAAACCAGAGTTTGATATAAGCACAGGTACTGTTCCAAAAACCAACTATGGAATAGACAAGACCTACACCTTCCTCAGTGAAAGGGACTCAAAACCCCATATTTCCCGCAGAGGAATAGATCTGACTAGTAAGAATCTTAAAACCTATGTATTGATATGTCTCCGTAAGGGAATCAAGTGTGTCTAGACTGGCATAAAGATGGCAGCGAGAATCAGCTCAAACCCACTCTAAAAAGGAATTTCAAAAACAGAACAAAGAAACAGGGAAATTCTTTACAATTCCTTCAGGGTCTCTGATGCAACCTGGAATGACCCTATCTACGATGACAGCTGGATGTGGCATGAGGCTGGACACTTGGGACTGAGAGGATTGGTGAGATTGGGTGAGCAAATGCAGACCCTTTAAAGCAATAATGCATGGCAACCATTCCATGGGTCCCACCTCTCCAGGTTGAAGGGAATATTACTACAGCTATAACATGTACGGGAAACCTAGAGAATGGACACACTGTGAATACGAAAGGTTTCTAAAACTCAACGAAGAGTCCCTCTCCTGGTGCTCCGGTTTGACGTTCCAACAGCTTTACTATCAATCTCCCAACTTGGAGAGACAGCCCCTTTAAGCTCCTGGTTCACACAGGTTGCCCATTTGGCAGAGGAGGAAAGGGAAGAGGGAGAACCAATGAGAGAGTAGCTGTTAGGCATTTGGATGGGCACATGTCACTCTAATTTCCCGGCAGGAAGAAGAATTCACCAAAGTCTCAGCCACCCACCGGGAACCAGTATAGGTCCTGAACCAAATGTTTGGACTTGCGTTCAGCTCACAAAAAACGAGTTGAAAAATGGAGCTCAGGGGCACAGCAATTCACAAACTGGCAGAGTAATCAAGGCCAACTATCGTCCAAAAATCTGTTGAGGGAAGGCAACGAGGCGGACTTGAATGCGAGGCAGAATAGCAGGAAACAGATTTCAAGAGGTACGTTAGAATCGCCTGTAAAGTACAGGAAGAGGGGCACAACTTCGACAATGATGCACTTGGCCAAAAAGGGCGTATGCGTTTTCTCCTGAATATATTCAGGAGAAAACGCATACGCCCTTTTTGGCCAAGCAAGCAAGCGGGCAATGCAAATCTGCACCTCAAAGAAGTATCACTTCCCACCGGTCAAAAGGGACATCCACAAAATGTGTAAAAACCAGAAAGGCAAGACAGGCCCTGGAGAACAGGGAGCCTTGTTATGCTGATGGGCGGGATGTAAGTTGCCAACTGCCTCACTGGAGGAGTGCATTGTGTTCCCTAAAACAAGTAAACAACAGAGCTACAGAGCCAAGGGCACTTCCAGTCTAGGGAATATACCTTGGGAAAACTGAAAATCCATAAGACAGAGCCACCCCCAAATTGAGGGCTGCACTGCTTACAAGAACCTCAACCTGGGTACACCTGAAATATCCCAGGAAATATAAAAATGGTTCCAAACATTGTGGAACTTACGTACGATGGAATATCCCTCAGCCACGAAATCAATGTCATAAGACCAGTAGCAGCAAAATGAGTGGATTCAGGTACGATGATTCTAAGGGAAAGAAGTCACACAGGAAAAGAAACTTATCATAAGATATCACTTAGGAAGATCCTGTAAACATGGCCACACATGAACTGAGTTAGCAAAGAGAACAGAGTCTCACATTTAGAAAACACTCTTATGCCTGCTTAAGGGGGAAGGAGAGGTGGGGTGATGCATCAAACCAGAGTTTGATATAAGCACAGGTACTGTTCCAAAAACCAACTATGGAATAGACAAGACCTACACCTTCCTCAGTGAAAGGGACTCAAAACCCCATATTTCCCGCAGAGGAATAGATCTGACTAGTAAGAATCTTAAAACCTATGTATTGATATGTCTCCGTAAGGGAATCAAGTGTGTCTAGACTGGCATAAAGATGGCAGCGAGAATCAGCTCAAACCCACTCTAAAAAGGAATTTCAAAAACAGAACAAAGAAACAGGGAAATTCTTTACAATTCCTTCAGGGTCTCTGATGCAACCTGGAATGACCCTATCTACGATGACAGCTGGATGTGGCATGAGGCTGGACACTTGGGACTGAGAGGATTGGTGAGATTGGGTGAGCAAATGCAGACCCTTTAAAGCAATAATGCATGGCAACCATTCCATGGGTCCCACCTCTCCAGGTTGAAGGGAATATTACTACAGCTATAACATGTACGGGAAACCTAGAGAATGGACACACTGTGAATACGAAAGGTTTCTAAAACTCAACGAAGAGTCCCTCTCCTGGTGCTCCGGTTTGACGTTCCAACAGCTTTACTATCAATCTCCCAACTTGGAGAGACAGCCCCTTTAAGCTCCTGGTTCACACAGGTTGCCCATTTGGCAGAGGAGGAAAGGGAAGAGGGAGAACCAATGAGAGAGTAGCTGTTAGGCATTTGGATGGGCACATGTCACTCTAATTTCCCGGCAGGAAGAAGAATTCACCAAAGTCTCAGCCACCCACCGGGAACCAGTATAGGTCCTGAACCAAATGTTTGGACTTGCGTTCAGCTCACAAAAAACGAGTTGAAAAATGGAGCTCAGGGGCACAGCAATTCACAAACTGGCAGAGTAATCAAGGCCAACTATCGTCCAAAAATCTGTTGAGGGAAGGCAACGAGGCGGACTTGAATGCGAGGCAGAATAGCAGGAAACAGATTTCAAGAGGTACGTTAGAATCGCCTGTAAAGTACAGGAAGAGGGGCACAACTTCGACAATGATGCACTTGGCCAAAAAGGGCGTATGCGTTTTCTCCTGAATATATTCAGGAGAAAACGCATACGCCCTTTTTGGCCAAGCAAGCAAGCGGGCAATGCAAATCTGCACCTCAAAGAAGTATCACTTCCCACCGGTCAAAAGGGACATCCACAAAATGTGTAAAAACCAGAAAGGCAAGACAGGCCCTGGAGAACAGGGAGCCTTGTTATGCTGATGGGCGGGATGTAAGTTGCCAACTGCCTCACTGGAGGAGTGCATTGTGTTCCCTAAAACAAGTAAACAACAGAGCTACAGAGCCAAGGGCACTTCCAGTCTAGGGAATATACCTTGGGAAAACTGAAAATCCATAAGACAGAGCCACCCCCAAATTGAGGGCTGCACTGCTTACAAGAACCTCAACCTGGGTACACCTGAAATATCCCAGGAAATATAAAAATGGTTCCAAACATTGTGGAACTTACGTACGATGGAATATCCCTCAGCCACGAAATCAATGTCATAAGACCAGTAGCAGCAAAATGAGTGGATTCAGGTACGATGATTCTAAGGGAAAGAAGTCACACAGGAAAAGAAACTCATCATAAGATATCACTTAGGAAGATCCTGTAAACATGGCCACACATGAACTGAGTTAGCAAAGAGAACAGAGTCTCACATTTAGAAAACACTCTTATGCCTGCTTAAGGGGGAAGGAGAGGTGGGGTGATGCATCAAACCAGAGTTTGATATAAGCACAGGTACTGTTCCAAAAACCAACTATGGAATAGACAAGACCTACACCTTCCTCAGTGAAAGGGACTCAAAACCCCATATTTCCCGCAGAGGAATAGATCTGACTAGTAAGAATCTTAAAACCTATGTATTGATATGTCTCCGTAAGGGAATCAAGTGTGTCTAGACTGGCATAAAGATGGCAGCGAGAATCAGCTCAAACCCACTCTAAAAAGGAATTTCAAAAACAGAACAAAGAAACAGGGAAATTCTTTACAATTCCTTCAGGGTCTCTGATGCAACCTGGAATGACCCTATCTACGATGACAGCTGGATGTGGCATGAGGCTGGACACTTGGGACTGAGAGGATTGGTGAGATTGGGTGAGCAAATGCAGACCCTTTAAAGCAATAATGCATGGCAACCATTCCATGGGTCCCACCTCTCCAGGTTGAAGGGAATATTACTACAGCTATAACATGTACGGGAAACCTAGAGAATGGACACACTGTGAATACGAAAGGTTTCTAAAACTCAACGAAGAGTCCCTCTCCTGGTGCTCCGGTTTGACGTTCCAACAGCTTTACTATCAATCTCCCAACTTGGAGAGACAGCCCCTTTAAGCTCCTGGTTCACACAGGTTGCCCATTTGGCAGAGGAGGAAAGGGAAGAGGGAGAACCAATGAGAGAGTAGCTGTTAGGCATTTGGATGGGCACATGTCACTCTAATTTCCCGGCAGGAAGAAGAATTCACCAAAGTCTCAGCCACCCACCGGGAACCAGTATAGGTCCTGAACCAAATGTTTGGACTTGCGTTCAGCTCACAAAAAACGAGTTGAAAAATGGAGCTCAGGGGCACAGCAATTCACAAACTGGCAGAGTAATCAAGGCCAACTATCGTCCAAAAATCTGTTGAGGGAAGGCAACGAGGCGGACTTGAATGCGAGGCAGAATAGCAGGAAACAGATTTCAAGAGGTACGTTAGAATCGCCTGTAAAGCACAGGAAGAGGGGCACAACTTCGACAATGATGCACTTGGCCAAAAAGGGCGTATGCGTTTTCTCCTGAATATATTCAGGAGAAAACGCATACGCCCTTTTTGGCCAAGCAAGCAAGCGGGCAATGCAAATCTGCACCACAAAGAAGTATCACTTCCCACCGGTCAAAAGGGACATCCACAAAATGTGTAAAAACCAGAAAGGCAAGACAGGCCCTGGAGAACAGGGAGCCTTGTTATGCTGATGGGCGGGATGTAAGTTGCCAACTGCCTCACTGGAGGAGTGCATTGTGTTCCCTAAAACAAGTAAACAACAGAGCTACAGAGCCAAGGGCACTTCCAGTCTAGGGAATATACCTTGGGAAAACTGAAAATCCATAAGACAGAGCCACCCCCAAATTGAGGGCTGCACTGCTTACAAGAACCTCAACCTGGGTACACCTGAAATATCCCAGGAAATATAAAAATGGTTCCAAACATTGTGGAACTTACGTACGATGGAATATCCCTCAGCCACGAAATCAATGTCATAAGACCAGTAGCAGCAAAATGAGTGGATTCAGGTACGATGATTCTAAGGGAAAGAAGTCACACAGGAAAAGAAACTTATCATAAGATATCACTTAGGAAGATCCTGTAAACATGGCCACACATGAACTGAGTTAGCAAAGAGAACAGAGTCTCACATTTAGAAAACACTCTTATGCCTGCTTAAGGGGGAAGGAGAGGTGGGGTGATGCATCAAACCAGAGTTTGATATAAGCACAGGTACTGTTCCAAAAACCAACTATGGAATAGACAAGACCTACACCTTCCTCAGTGAAAGGGACTCAAAACCCCATATTTCCCGCAGAGGAATAGATCTGACTAGTAAGAATCTTAAAACCTATGTATTGATATGTCTCCGTAAGGGAATCAAGTGTGTCTAGACTGGCATAAACATGGCAGCGAGAATCAGCTCGAACCCACTCTAAAAAGGAATTTCAAAAACAGAACAAAGAAACAGGGAAATTCTTTACAATTCCTTCAGGGTCTCTGATGCAACCTGGAATGACCCTATCTACGATGACAGCTGGATGTGGCATGAGGCTGGACACTTGGGACTGAGAGGATTGGTGAGATTGGGTGAGCAAATGCAGACCCTTTAAAGCAATAATGCATGGCAACCATTCCATGGGTCCCACCTCTCCAGGTTGAAGGGAATATTACTACAGCTATAACATGTACGGGAAACCTAGAGAATGGACACACTGTGAATACGAAAGGTTTCTAAAACTCAACGAAGAGTCCCTCTCCTGGTGCTCCGGTTTGACTTTCCAACAGCTTTACTATCAATCTCCCAACTTGGAGAGACAGCCCCTTTAAGCTCCTGGTTCACACAGGTTGCCCATTTGGCAGAGGAGGAAAGGGAAGAGGGAGAACCAATGAGAGAGTAGCTGTTAGGCATTTGGATGGGCACATGTCACTCTAATTTCCCGGCAGGAAGAAGAATTCACCAAAGTCTCAGCCACCCACCGGGAACCAGTATAGGTCCTGAACCAAATGTTTGGACTTGCGTTCAGCTCACAAAAAACGAGTTGAAAAATGGAGCTCAGGGGCACAGCAATTCACAAACTGGCAGAGTAATCAAGGCCAACTATCGTCCAAAAATCTGTTGAGGGAAGGCAACGAGGCGGACTTGAATGCGAGGCAGAATAGCAGGAAACAGATTTCAAGAGGTACGTTAGAATCGCCTGTAAAGCACAGGAAGAGGGGCACAACTTCGACAATGATGCACTTGGCCAAAAAGGGCGTATGCGTTTTCTCCTGAATATATTCAGGAGAAAACGCATACGCCCTTTTTGGCCAAGCAAGCAAGCGGGCAATGCAAATCTGCACCACAAAGAAGTATCACTTCCCACCGGTCAAAAGGGACATCCACAAAATGTGTAAAAACCAGAAAGGCAAGACAGGCCCTGGAGAACAGGGAGCCTTGTTATGCTGATGGGCGGGATGTAAGTTGCCAACTGCCTCACTGGAGGAGTGCATTGTGTTCCCTAAAACAAGTAAACAACAGAGCTACAGAGCCAAGGGCACTTCCAGTCTAGGGAATATACCTTGGGAAAACTGAAAATCCATAAGACAGAGCCACCCCCAAATTGAGGGCTGCACTGCTTACAAGAACCTCAACCTGGGTACACCTGAAATATCCCAGGAAATATAAAAATGGTCCCAAACATTGTGGAACTTACGTACGATGGAATATCCCTCAGCCACGAAATCAATGTCATAAGACCAGTAGCAGCAAAATGAGTGGATTCAGGTACGATGATTCTAAGGGAAAGAAGTCACACAGGAAAAGAAACTTATCATAAGATATCACTTAGGAAGATCCTGTAAACATGGCTACACATGAACTGAGTTAGCAAAGAGAACAGAGTCTCACATTTAGAAAACACTCTTATGCCTGCTTAAGGGGGAAGGAGAGGTGGGGTGATGCATCAAACCAGAGTTTGATATAAGCACAGGTACTGTTCCAAAAACCAACTATGGAATAGACAAGACCTACACCTTCCTCAGTGAAAGGGACTCAAAACCCCATATTTCCCGCAGAGGAATAGATCTGACTAGTAAGAATCTTAAAACCTATGTATTGATATGTCTCCGTAAGGGAATCAAGTGTGTCTAGACTGGCATAAACATGGCAGCGAGAATCAGCTCAAACCCACTCTAAAAAGGAATTTCAAAAACAGAACAAAGAAACAGGGAAATTCTTTACAATTCCTTCAGGGTCTCTGATGCAACCTGGAATGACCCTATCTACGATGACAGCTGGATGTGGCATGAGGCTGGACACTTGGGACTGAGAGGATTGGTGAGATTGGGTGAGCAAATGCAGACCCTTTAAAGCAATAATGCATGGCAACCATTCCATGGGTCCCACCTCTCCAGGTTGAAGGGAATATTACTACAGCTATAACATGTACGGGAAACCTAGAGAATGGACACACTGTGAATACGAAAGGTTTCTAAAACTCAACGAAGAGTCCCTCTCCTGGTGCTCCGGTTTGACTTTCCAACAGCTTTACTATCAATCTCCCAACTTGGAGAGACAGCCCCTTTAAGCTCCTGGTTCACACAGGTTGCCCATTTGGCAGAGGAGGAAAGGGAAGAGGGAGAACCAATGAGAGAGTAGCTGTTAGGCATTTGGATGGGCACATGTCACTCTAATTTCCCGGCAGGAAGAAGAATTCACCAAAGTCTCAGCCACCCACCGGGAACCAGTATAGGTCCTGAACCAAATGTTTGGACTTGCGTTCAGCTCACAAAAAACGAGTTGAAAAATGGAGCTCAGGGGCACAGCAATTCACAAACTGGCAGAGTAATCAAGGCCAACTATCGTCCAAAAATCTGTTGAGGGAAGGCAACGAGGCGGACTTGAATGCGAGGCAGAATAGCAGGAAACAGATTTCAAGAGGTACGTTAGAATCGCCTGTAAAGCACAGGAAGAGGGGCACAACTTCGACAATGATGCACTTGGCCAAAAAGGGCGTATGCGTTTTCTCCTGAATATATTCAGGAGAAAACGCATACGCCCTTTTTGGCCAAGCAAGCAAGCGGGCAATGCAAATCTGCACCACAAAGAAGTATCACTTCCCACCGGTCAAAAGGGACATCCACAAAATGTGTAAAAACCAGAAAGGCAAGACAGGCCCTGGAGAACAGGGAGCCTTGTTATGCTGATGGGCGGGATGTAAGTTGCCAACTGCCTCACTGGAGGAGTGCATTGTGTTCCCTAAAACAAGTAAACAACAGAGCTACAGAGCCAAGGGCACTTCCAGTCTAGGGAATATACCTTGGGAAAACTGAAAATCCATAAGACAGAGCCACCCCCAAATTGAGGGCTGCACTGCTTACAAGAACCTCAACCTGGGTACACCTGAAATATCCCAGGAAATATAAAAATGGTCCCAAACATTGTGGAACTTACGTACGATGGAATATCCCTCAGCCACGAAATCAATGTCATAAGACCAGTAGCAGCAAAATGAGTGGATTCAGGTACGATGATTCTAAGGGAAAGAAGTCACACAGGAAAAGAAACTTATCATAAGATATCACTTAGGAAGATCCTGTAAACATGGCTACACATGAACTGAGTTAGCAAAGAGAACAGAGTCTCACATTTAGAAAACACTCTTATGCCTGCTTAAGGGGGAAGGAGAGGTGGGGTGATGCATCAAACCAGAGTTTGATATAAGCACAGGTACTGTTCCAAAAACCAACTATGGAATAGACAAGACCTACACCTTCCTCAGTGAAAGGGACTCAAAACCCCATATTTCCCGCAGAGGAATAGATCTGACTAGTAAGAATCTTAAAACCTATGTATTGATATGTCTCCGTAAGGGAATCAAGTGTGTCTAGACTGGCATAAACATGGCAGCGAGAATCAGCTCAAACCCACTCTAAAAAGGAATTTCAAAAACAGAACAAAGAAACAGGGAAATTCTTTACAATTCCTTCAGGGTCTCTGATGCAACCTGGAATGACCCTATCTACGATGACAGCTGGATGTGGCATGAGGCTGGACACTTGGGACTGAGAGGATTGGTGAGATTGGGTGAGCAAATGCAGACCCTTTAAAGCAATAATGCATGGCAACCATTCCATGGGTCCCACCTCTCCAGGTTGAAGGGAATATTACTACAGCTATAACATGTACGGGAAACCTAGAGAATGGACACACTGTGAATACGAAAGGTTTCTAAAACTCAACGAAGAGTCCCTCTCCTGGTGCTCCGGTTTGACTTTCCAACAGCTTTACTATCAATCTCCCAACTTGGAGAGACAGCCCCTTTAAGCTCCTGGTTCACACAGGTTGCCCATTTGGCAGAGGAGGAAAGGGAAGAGGGAGAACCAATGAGAGAGTAGCTGTTAGGCATTTGGATGGGCACATGTCACTCTAATTTCCCGGCAGGAAGAAGAATTCACCAAAGTCTCAGCCACCCACCGGGAACCAGTATAGGTCCTGAACCAAATGTTTGGACTTGCGTTCAGCTCACAAAAAACGAGTTGAAAAATGGAGCTCAGGGGCACAGCAATTCACAAACTGGCAGAGTAATCAAGGCCAACTATCGTCCAAAAATCTGTTGAGGGAAGGCAACGAGGCGGACTTGAATGCGAGGCAGAATAGCAGGAAACAGATTTCAAGAGGTACGTTAGAATCGCCTGTAAAGCACAGGAAGAGGGGCACAACTTCGACAATGATGCACTTGGCCAAAAAGGGCGTATGCGTTTTCTCCTGAATATATTCAGGAGAAAACGCATACGCCCTTTTTGGCCAAGCAAGCAAGCGGGCAATGCAAATCTGCACCACAAAGAAGTATCACTTCCCACCGGTCAAAAGGGACATCCACAAAATGTGTAAAAACCAGAAAGGCAAGACAGGCCCTGGAGAACAGGGAGCCTTGTTATGCTGATGGGCGGGATGTAAGTTGCCAACTGCCTCACTGGAGGAGTGCATTGTGTTCCCTAAAACAAGTAAACAACAGAGCTACAGAGCCAAGGGCACTTCCAGTCTAGGGAATATACCTTGGGAAAACTGAAAATCCATAAGACAGAGCCACCCCCAAATTGAGGGCTGCACTGCTTACAAGAACCTCAACCTGGGTACACCTGAAATATCCCAGGAAATATAAAAATGGTCCCAAACATTGTGGAACTTACGTACGATGGAATATCCCTCAGCCACGAAATCAATGTCATAAGACCAGTAGCAGCAAAATGAGTGGATTCAGGTACGATGATTCTAAGGGAAAGAAGTCACACAGGAAAAGAAACTTATCATAAGATATCACTTAGGAAGATCCTGTAAACATGGCTACACATGAACTGAGTTAGCAAAGAGAACAGAGTCTCACATTTAGAAAACACTCTTATGCCTGCTTAAGGGGGAAGGAGAGGTGGGGTGATGCATCAAACCAGAGTTTGATATAAGCACAGGTACTGTTCCAAAAACCAACTATGGAATAGACAAGACCTACACCTTCCTCAGTGAAAGGGACTCAAAACCCCATATTTCCCGCAGAGGAATAGATCTGACTAGTAAGAATCTTAAAACCTATGTATTGATATGTCTCCGTAAGGGAATCAAGTGTGTCTAGACTGGCATAAACATGGCAGCGAGAATCAGCTCGAACCCACTCTAAAAAGGAATTTCAAAAACAGAACAAAGAAACAGGGAAATTCTTTACAATTCCTTCAGGGTCTCTGATGCAACCTGGAATGACCCTATCTACGATGACAGCTGGATGTGGCATGAGGCTGGACACTTGGGACTGAGAGGATTGGTGAGATTGGGTGAGCAAATGCAGACCCTTTAAAGCAATAATGCATGGCAACCATTCCATGGGTCCCACCTCTCCAGGTTGAAGGGCATATTACTACAGCTATAACATGTACGGGAAACCTAGAGAATGGACACACTGTGAATACGAAAGGTTTCTAAAACTCAACGAAGAGTCCCTCTCCTGGTGCTCCGGTTTGACTTTCCAACAGCTTTACTATCAATCTCCCAACTTGGAGAGACAGCCCCTTTAAGCTCCTGGTTCACACAGGTTGCCCATTTGGCAGAGGAGGAAAGGGAAGAGGGAGAACCAATGAGAGAGTAGCTGTTAGGCATTTGGATGGGCACATGTCACTCTAATTTCCCGGCAGGAAGAAGAATTCACCAAAGTCTCAGCCACCCACCGGGAACCAGTATAGGTCCTGAACCAAATGTTTGGACTTGCGTTCAGCTCACAAAAAACGAGTTGAAAAATGGAGCTCAGGGGCACAGCAATTCACAAACTGGCAGAGTAATCAAGGCCAACTATCGTCCAAAAATCTGTTGAGGGAAGGCAACGAGGCGGACTTGAATGCGAGGCAGAATAGCAGGAAACAGATTTCAAGAGGTACGTTAGAAACGCCTGTAAAGCACAGGAAGAGGGGCACAACTTCGACAATGATGCACTTGGCCAAAAAGGGCGTATGCGTTTTCTCCTGAATATATTCAGGAGAAAACGCATACGCCCTTTTTGGCCAAGCAAGCAAGCGGGCAATGCAAATCTGCACCACAAAGAAGTATCACTTCCCACCGGTCAAAAGGGACATCCACAAAATGTGTAAAAACCAGAAAGGCAAGACAGGCCCTGGAGAACAGGGAGCCTTGTTATGCTGATGGGCGGGATGTAAGTTGCCAACTGCCTCACTGGAGGAGTGCATTGTGTTCCCTAAAACAAGTAAACAACAGAGCTACAGAGCCAAGGGCACTTCCAGTCTAGGGAATATACCTTGGGAAAACTGAAAATCCATAAGACAGAGCCACCCCCAAATTGAGGGCTGCACTGCTTACAAGAACCTCAACCTGGGTACACCTGAAATATCCCAGGAAATATAAAAATGGTCCCAAACATTGTGGAACTTACGTACGATGGAATATCCCTCAGCCACGAAATCAATGTCATAAGACCAGTAGCAGCAAAATGAGTGGATTCAGGTACGATGATTCTAAGGGAAAGAAGTCACACAGGAAAAGAAACTTATCATAAGATATCACTTAGGAAGATCCTGTAAACATGGCTACACATGAACTGAGTTAGCAAAGAGAACAGAGTCTCACATTTAGAAAACACTCTTATGCCTGCTTAAGGGGGAAGGAGAGGTGGGGTGATGCATCAAACCAGAGTTTGATATAAGCACAGGTACTGTTCCAAAAACCAACTATGGAATAGACAAGACCTACACCTTCCTCAGTGAAAGGGACTCAAAACCCCATATTTCCCGCAGAGGAATAGATCTGACTAGTAAGAATCTTAAAACCTATGTATTGATATGTCTCCGTAAGGGAATCAAGTGTGTCTAGACTGGCATAAACATGGCAGCGAGAATCAGCTCGAACCCACTCTAAAAAGGAATTTCAAAAACAGAACAAAGAAACAGGGAAATTCTTTACAATTCCTTCAGGGTCTCTGATGCAACCTGGAATGACCCTATCTACGATGACAGCTGGATGTGGCATGAGGCTGGACACTTGGGACTGAGAGGATTGGTGAGATTGGGTGAGCAAATGCAGACCCTTTAAAGCAATAATGCATGGCAACCATTCCATGGGTCCCACCTCTCCAGGTTGAAGGGCATATTACTACAGCTATAACATGTACGGGAAACCTAGAGAATGGACACACTGTGAATACGAAAGGTTTCTAAAACTCAACGAAGAGTCCCTCTCCTGGTGCTCCGGTTTGACTTTCCAACAGCTTTACTATCAATCTCCCAACTTGGAGAGACAGCCCCTTTAAGCTCCTGGTTCACACAGGTTGCCCATTTGGCAGAGGAGGAAAGGGAAGAGGGAGAACCAATGAGAGAGTAGCTGTTAGGCATTTGGATGGGCACATGTCACTCTAATTTCCCGGCAGGAAGAAGAATTCACCAAAGTCTCAGCCACCCACCGGGAACCAGTATAGGTCCTGAACCAAATGTTTGGACTTGCGTTCAGCTCACAAAAAACGAGTTGAAAAATGGAGCTCAGGGGCACAGCAATTCACAAACTGGCAGAGTAATCAAGGCCAACTATCGTCCAAAAATCTGTTGAGGGAAGGCAACGAGGCGGACTTGAATGCGAGGCAGAATAGCAGGAAACAGATTTCAAGAGGTACGTTAGAATCGCCTGTAAAGCACAGGAAGAGGGGCACAACTTCGACAATGATGCACTTGGCCAAAAAGGGCGTATGCGTTTTCTCCTGAATATATTCAGGAGAAAACGCATACGCCCTTTTTGGCCAAGCAAGCAAGCGGGCAATGCAAATCTGCACCTCAAAGAAGTATCACTTCCCACCGGTCAAAAGGGACATCCACAAAATGTGTAAAAAACAGAAAGGCAAGACAGGCCCTGGAGAACAGGGAGCCTTGTTATGCTGATGGGCGGGATGTAAGTTGCCAACTGCCTCACTGGAGGAGTGCATTGTGTTCCCTAAAACAAGTAAACAACAGAGCTACAGAGCCAAGGGCACTTCCAGTCTAGGGAATATACCTTGGGAAAACTGAAAATCCATAAGACAGAGCCACCCCCAAATTGAGGGCTGCACTGCTTACAAGAACCTCAACCTGGGTACACCTGAAATATCCCAGGAAATATAAAAATGGTTCCAAACATTGTGGAACTTACGTACGATGGAATATCCCTCAGCCACGAAATCAATGTCATAAGACCAGTAGCAGCAAAATGAGTGGATTCAGGTACGATGATTCTAAGGGAAAGAAGTCACACAGGAAAAGAAACTTATCATAAGATATCACTTAGGAAGATCCTGTAAACATGGCTACACATGAACTGAGTTAGCAAAGAGAACAGAGTCTCACATTTAGAAAACACTCTTATGCCTGCTTAAGGGGGAAGGAGAGGTGGGGTGATGCATCAAACCAGAGTTTGATATAAGCACAGGTACTGTTCCAAAAACCAACTATGGAATAGACAAGACCTACACCTTCCTCAGTGAAAGGGACTCAAAACCCCATATTTCCCGCAGAGGAATAGATCTGACTAGTAAGAATCTTAAAACCTATGTATTGATATGTCTCCGTAAGGGAATCAAGTGTGTCTAGACTGGCATAAACATGGCAGCGAGAATCAGCTCAAACCCACTCTAAAAAGGAATTTCAAAAACAGAACAAAGAAACAGGGAAATTCTTTACAATTCCTTCAGGGTCTCTGATGCAACCTGGAATGACCCTATCTACGATGACAGCTGGATGTGGCATGAGGCTGGACACTTGGGACTGAGAGGATTGGTGAGATTGGGTGAGCAAATGCAGACCCTTTAAAGCAATAATGCATGGCAACCATTCCATGGGTCCCACCTCTCCAGGTTGAAGGGCATATTACTACAGCTATAACATGTACGGGAAACCTAGAGAATGGACACACTGTGAATACGAAAGGTTTCTAAAACTCAACGAAGAGTCCCTCTCCTGGTGCTCCGGTTTGACTTTCCAACAGCTTTACTATCAATCTCCCAACTTGGAGAGACAGCCCCTTTAAGCTCCTGGTTCACACAGGTTGCCCATTTGGCAGAGGAGGAAAGGGAAGAGGGAGAACCAATGAGAGAGTAGCTGTTAGGCATTTGGATGGGCACATGTCACTCTAATTTCCCGGCAGGAAGAAGAATTCACCAAAGTCTCAGCCACCCACCGGGAACCAGTATAGGTCCTGAACCAAATGTTTGGACTTGCGTTCAGCTCACAAAAAACGAGTTGAAAAATGGAGCTCAGGGGCACAGCAATTCACAAACTGGCAGAGTAATCAAGGCCAACTATCGTCCAAAAATCTGTTGAGGGAAGGCAACGAGGCGGACTTGAATGCGAGGCAGAATAGCAGGAAACAGATTTCAAGAGGTACGTTAGAATCGCCTGTAAAGCACAGGAAGAGGGGCACAACTTCGACAATGATGCACTTGGCCAAAAAGGGCGTATGCGTTTTCTCCTGAATATATTCAGGAGAAAACGCATACGCCCTTTTTGGCCAAGCAAGCAAGCGGGCAATGCAAATCTGCACCTCAAAGAAGTATCACTTCCCACCGGTCAAAAGGGACATCCACAAAATGTGTAAAAAACAGAAAGGCAAGACAGGCCCTGGAGAACAGGGAGCCTTGTTATGCTGATGGGCGGGATGTAAGTTGCCAACTGCCTCACTGGAGGAGTGCATTGTGTTCCCTAAAACAAGTAAACAACAGAGCTACAGAGCCAAGGGCACTTCCAGTCTAGGGAATATACCTTGGGAAAACTGAAAATCCATAAGACAGAGCCACCCCCAAATTGAGGGCTGCACTGCTTACAAGAACCTCAACCTGGGTACACCTGAAATATCCCAGGAAATATAAAAATGGTTCCAAACATTGTGGAACTTACGTACGATGGAATATCCCTCAGCCACGAAATCAATGTCATAAGACCAGTAGCAGCAAAATGAGTGGATTCAGGTACGATGATTCTAAGGGAAAGAAGTCACACAGGAAAAGAAACTTATCATAAGATATCACTTAGGAAGATCCTGTAAACATGGCTACACATGAACTGAGTTAGCAAAGAGAACAGAGTCTCACATTTAGAAAACACTCTTATGCCTGCTTAAGGGGGAAGGAGAGGTGGGGTGATGCATCAAACCAGAGTTTGATATAAGCACAGGTACTGTTCCAAAAACCAACTATGGAATAGACAAGACCTACACCTTCCTCAGTGAAAGGGACTCAAAACCCCATATTTCCCGCAGAGGAATAGATCTGACTAGTAAGAATCTTAAAACCTATGTATTGATATGTCTCCGTAAGGGAATCAAGTGTGTCTAGACTGGCATAAACATGGCAGCGAGAATCAGCTCAAACCCACTCTAAAAAGGAATTTCAAAAACAGAACAAAGAAACAGGGAAATTCTTTACAATTCCTTCAGGGTCTCTGATGCAACCTGGAATGACCCTATCTACGATGACAGCTGGATGTGGCATGAGGCTGGACACTTGGGACTGAGAGGATTGGTGAGATTGGGTGAGCAAATGCAGACCCTTTAAAGCAATAATGCATGGCAACCATTCCATGGGTCCCACCTCTCCAGGTTGAAGGGCATATTACTACAGCTATAACATGTACGGGAAACCTAGAGAATGGACACACTGTGAATACGAAAGGTTTCTAAAACTCAACGAAGAGTCCCTCTCCTGGTGCTCCGGTTTGACTTTCCAACAGCTTTACTATCAATCTCCCAACTTGGAGAGACAGCCCCTTTAAGCTCCTGGTTCACACAGGTTGCCCATTTGGCAGAGGAGGAAAGGGAAGAGGGAGAACCAATGAGAGAGTAGCTGTTAGGCATTTGGATGGGCACATGTCACTCTAATTTCCCGGCAGGAAGAAGAATTCACCAAAGTCTCAGCCACCCACCGGGAACCAGTATAGGTCCTGAACCAAATGTTTGGACTTGCGTTCAGCTCACAAAAAACGAGTTGAAAAATGGAGCTCAGGGGCACAGCAATTCACAAACTGGCAGAGTAATCAAGGCCAACTATCGTCCAAAAATCTGTTGAGGGAAGGCAACGAGGCGGACTTGAATGCGAGGCAGAATAGCAGGAAACAGATTTCAAGAGGTACGTTAGAAACGCCTGTAAAGCACAGGAAGAGGGGCACAACTTCGACAATGATGCACTTGGCCAAAAAGGGCGTATGCGTTTTCTCCTGAATATATTCAGGAGAAAACGCATACGCCCTTTTTGGCCAAGCAAGCAAGCGGGCAATGCAAATCTGCACCACAAAGAAGTATCACTTCCCACCGGTCAAAAGGGACATCCACAAAATGTGTAAAAACCAGAAAGGCAAGACAGGCCCTGGAGAACAGGGAGCCTTGTTATGCTGATGGGCGGGATGTAAGTTGCCAACTGCCTCACTGGAGGAGTGCATTGTGTTCCCTAAAACAAGTAAACAACAGAGCTACAGAGCCAAGGGCACTTCCAGTCTAGGGAATATACCTTGGGAAAACTGAAAATCCATAAGACAGAGCCACCCCCAAATTGAGGGCTGCACTGCTTACAAGAACCTCAACCTGGGTACACCTGAAATATCCCAGGAAATATAAAAATGGTCCCAAACATTGTGGAACTTACGTACGATGGAATATCCCTCAGCCACGAAATCAATGTCATAAGACCAGTAGCAGCAAAATGAGTGGATTCAGGTACGATGATTCTAAGGGAAAGAAGTCACACAGGAAAAGAAACTTATCATAAGATATCACTTAGGAAGATCCTGTAAACATGGCTACACATGAACTGAGTTAGCAAAGAGAACAGAGTCTCACATTTAGAAAACACTCTTATGCCTGCTTAAGGGGGAAGGAGAGGTGGGGTGATGCATCAAACCAGAGTTTGATATAAGCACAGGTACTGTTCCAAAAACCAACTATGGAATAGACAAGACCTACACCTTCCTCAGTGAAAGGGACTCAAAACCCCATATTTCCCGCAGAGGAATAGATCTGACTAGTAAGAATCTTAAAACCTATGTATTGATATGTCTCCGTAAGGGAATCAAGTGTGTCTAGACTGGCATAAACATGGCAGCGAGAATCAGCTCGAACCCACTCTAAAAAGGAATTTCAAAAACAGAACAAAGAAACAGGGAAATTCTTTACAATTCCTTCAGGGTCTCTGATGCAACCTGGAATGACCCTATCTACGATGACAGCTGGATGTGGCATGAGGCTGGACACTTGGGACTGAGAGGATTGGTGAGATTGGGTGAGCAAATGCAGACCCTTTAAAGCAATAATGCATGGCAACCATTCCATGGGTCCCACCTCTCCAGGTTGAAGGGCATATTACTACAGCTATAACATGTACGGGAAACCTAGAGAATGGACACACTGTGAATACGAAAGGTTTCTAAAACTCAACGAAGAGTCCCTCTCCTGGTGCTCCGGTTTGACTTTCCAACAGCTTTACTATCAATCTCCCAACTTGGAGAGACAGCCCCTTTAAGCTCCTGGTTCACACAGGTTGCCCATTTGGCAGAGGAGGAAAGGGAAGAGGGAGAACCAATGAGAGAGTAGCTGTTAGGCATTTGGATGGGCACATGTCACTCTAATTTCCCGGCAGGAAGAAGAATTCACCAAAGTCTCAGCCACCCACCGGGAACCAGTATAGGTCCTGAACCAAATGTTTGGACTTGCGTTCAGCTCACAAAAAACGAGTTGAAAAATGGAGCTCAGGGGCACAGCAATTCACAAACTGGCAGAGTAATCAAGGCCAACTATCGTCCAAAAATCTGTTGAGGGAAGGCAACGAGGCGGACTTGAATGCGAGGCAGAATAGCAGGAAACAGATTTCAAGAGGTACGTTAGAATCGCCTGTAAAGCACAGGAAGAGGGGCACAACTTCGACAATGATGCACTTGGCCAAAAAGGGCGTATGCGTTTTCTCCTGAATATATTCAGGAGAAAACGCATACGCCCTTTTTGGCCAAGCAAGCAAGCGGGCAATGCAAATCTGCACCTCAAAGAAGTATCACTTCCCACCGGTCAAAAGGGACATCCACAAAATGTGTAAAAAACAGAAAGGCAAGACAGGCCCTGGAGAACAGGGAGCCTTGTTATGCTGATGGGCGGGATGTAAGTTGCCAACTGCCTCACTGGAGGAGTGCATTGTGTTCCCTAAAACAAGTAAACAACAGAGCTACAGAGCCAAGGGCACTTCCAGTCTAGGGAATATACCTTGGGAAAACTGAAAATCCATAAGACAGAGCCACCCCCAAATTGAGGGCTGCACTGCTTACAAGAACCTCAACCTGGGTACACCTGAAATATCCCAGGAAATATAAAAATGGTTCCAAACATTGTGGAACTTACGTACGATGGAATATCCCTCAGCCACGAAATCAATGTCATAAGACCAGTAGCAGCAAAATGAGTGGATTCAGGTACGATGATTCTAAGGGAAAGAAGTCACACAGGAAAAGAAACTTATCATAAGATATCACTTAGGAAGATCCTGTAAACATGGCTACACATGAACTGAGTTAGCAAAGAGAACAGAGTCTCACATTTAGAAAACACTCTTATGCCTGCTTAAGGGGGAAGGAGAGGTGGGGTGATGCATCAAACCAGAGTTTGATATAAGCACAGGTACTGTTCCAAAAACCAACTATGGAATAGACAAGACCTACACCTTCCTCAGTGAAAGGGACTCAAAACCCCATATTTCCCGCAGAGGAATAGATCTGACTAGTAAGAATCTTAAAACCTATGTATTGATATGTCTCCGTAAGGGAATCAAGTGTGTCTAGACTGGCATAAACATGGCAGCGAGAATCAGCTCAAACCCACTCTAAAAAGGAATTTCAAAAACAGAACAAAGAAACAGGGAAATTCTTTACAATTCCTTCAGGGTCTCTGATGCAACCTGGAATGACCCTATCTACGATGACAGCTGGATGTGGCATGAGGCTGGACACTTGGGACTGAGAGGATTGGTGAGATTGGGTGAGCAAATGCAGACCCTTTAAAGCAATAATGCATGGCAACCATTCCATGGGTCCCACCTCTCCAGGTTGAAGGGAATATTACTACAGCTATAACATGTACGGGAAACCTAGAGAATGGACACACTGTGAATACGAAAGGTTTCTAAAACTCAACGAAGAGTCCCTCTCCTGGTGCTCCGGTTTGACGTTCCAACAGCTTTAGTATCAATCTCCCAACTTGGAGAGACAGCCCCTTTAAGCTCCTGGTTCACACAGGTTGCCCATTTGGCAGAGGAGGAAAGGGAAGAGGGAGAACCAATGAGAGAGTAGCTGTTAGGCATTTGGATGGGCACATGTCACTCTAATTTCCCGGCAGGAAGAAGAATTCACCAAAGTCTCAGCCACCCACCGGGAACCAGTATAGGTCCTGAACCAAATGTTTGGACTTGCGTTCAGCTCACAAAAAACGAGTTGAAAAATGGAGCTCAGGGGCACAGCAATTCACAAACTGGCAGAGTAATCAAGGCCAACTATCGTCCAAAAATCTGTTGAGGGAAGGCAACGAGGCGGACTTGAATGCGAGGCAGAATAGCAGGAAACAGATTTCAAGAGGTACGTTAGAATCGCCTGTAAAGCACAGGAAGAGGGGCACAACTTCGACAATGATGCACTTGGCCAAAAAGGGCGTATGCGTTTTCTCCTGAATATATTCAGGAGAAAACGCATACGCCCTTTTTGGCCAAGCAAGCAAGCGGGCAATGCAAATCTGCACCACAAAGAAGTATCACTTCCCACCGGTCAAAAGGGACATCCACAAAATGTGTAAAAACCAGAAAGGCAAGACAGGCCCTGGAGAACAGGGAGCCTTGTTATGCTGATGGGCGGGATGTAAGTTGCCAACTGCCTCACTGGAGGAGTGCATTGTGTTCCCTAAAACAAGTAAACAACAGAGCTACAGAGCCAAGGGCACTTCCAGTCTAGGGAATATACCTTGGGAAAACTGAAAATCCATAAGACAGAGCCACCCCCAAATTGAGGGCTGCACTGCTTACAAGAACCTCAACCTGGGTACACCTGAAATATCCCAGGAAATATAAAAATGGTCCCAAACATTGTGGAACTTACGTACGATGGAATATCCCTCAGCCACGAAATCAATGTCATAAGACCAGTAGCAGCAAAATGAGTGGATTCAGGTACGATGATTCTAAGGGAAAGAAGTCACACAGGAAAAGAAACTTATCATAAGATATCACTTAGGAAGATCCTGTAAACATGGCTACACATGAACTGAGTTAGCAAAGAGAACAGAGTCTCACATTTAGAAAACACTCTTATGCCTGCTTAAGGGGGAAGGAGAGGTGGGGTGATGCATCAAACCAGAGTTTGATATAAGCACAGGTACTGTTCCAAAAACCAACTATGGAATAGACAAGACCTACACCTTCCTCAGTGAAAGGGACTCAAAACCCCATATTTCCCGCAGAGGAATAGATCTGACTAGTAAGAATCTTAAAACCTATGTATTGATATGTCTCCGTAAGGGAATCAAGTGTGTCTAGACTGGCATAAACATGGCAGCGAGAATCAGCTCGAACCCACTCTAAAAAGGAATTTCAAAAACAGAACAAAGAAACAGGGAAATTCTTTACAATTCCTTCAGGGTCTCTGATGCAACCTGGAATGACCCTATCTACGATGACAGCTGGATGTGGCATGAGGCTGGACACTTGGGACTGAGAGGATTGGTGAGATTGGGTGAGCAAATGCAGACCCTTTAAAGCAATAATGCATGGCAACCATTCCATGGGTCCCACCTCTCCAGGTTGAAGGGCATATTACTACAGCTATAACATGTACGGGAAACCTAGAGAATGGACACACTGTGAATACGAAAGGTTTCTAAAACTCAACGAAGAGTCCCTCTCCTGGTGCTCCGGTTTGACTTTCCAACAGCTTTACTATCAATCTCCCAACTTGGAGAGACAGCCCCTTTAAGCTCCTGGTTCACACAGGTTGCCCATTTGGCAGAGGAGGAAAGGGAAGAGGGAGAACCAATGAGAGAGTAGCTGTTAGGCATTTGGATGGGCACATGTCACTCTAATTTCCCGGCAGGAAGAAGAATTCACCAAAGTCTCAGCCACCCACCGGGAACCAGTATAGGTCCTGAACCAAATGTTTGGACTTGCGTTCAGCTCACAAAAAACGAGTTGAAAAATGGAGCTCAGGGGCACAGCAATTCACAAACTGGCAGAGTAATCAAGGCCAACTATCGTCCAAAAATCTGTTGAGGGAAGGCAACGAGGCGGACTTGAATGCGAGGCAGAATAGCAGGAAACAGATTTCAAGAGGTACGTTAGAATCGCCTGTAAAGCACAGGAAGAGGGGCACAACTTCGACAATGATGCACTTGGCCAAAAAGGGCGTATGCGTTTTCTCCTGAATATATTCAGGAGAAAACGCATACGCCCTTTTTGGCCAAGCAAGCAAGCGGGCAATGCAAATCTGCACCTCAAAGAAGTATCACTTCCCACCGGTCAAAAGGGACATCCACAAAATGTGTAAAAAACAGAAAGGCAAGACAGGCCCTGGAGAACAGGGAGCCTTGTTATGCTGATGGGCGGGATGTAAGTTGCCAACTGCCTCACTGGAGGAGTGCATTGTGTTCCCTAAAACAAGTAAACAACAGAGCTACAGAGCCAAGGGCACTTCCAGTCTAGGGAATATACCTTGGGAAAACTGAAAATCCATAAGACAGAGCCACCCCCAAATTGAGGGCTGCACTGCTTACAAGAACCTCAACCTGGGTACACCTGAAATATCCCAGGAAATATAAAAATGGTTCCAAACATTGTGGAACTTACGTACGATGGAATATCCCTCAGCCACGAAATCAATGTCATAAGACCAGTAGCAGCAAAATGAGTGGATTCAGGTACGATGATTCTAAGGGAAAGAAGTCACACAGGAAAAGAAACTTATCATAAGATATCACTTAGGAAGATCCTGTAAACATGGCTACACATGAACTGAGTTAGCAAAGAGAACAGAGTCTCACATTTAGAAAACACTCTTATGCCTGCTTAAGGGGGAAGGAGAGGTGGGGTGATGCATCAAACCAGAGTTTGATATAAGCACAGGTACTGTTCCAAAAACCAACTATGGAATAGACAAGACCTACACCTTCCTCAGTGAAAGGGACTCAAAACCCCATATTTCCCGCAGAGGAATAGATCTGACTAGTAAGAATCTTAAAACCTATGTATTGATATGTCTCCGTAAGGGAATCAAGTGTGTCTAGACTGGCATAAACATGGCAGCGAGAATCAGCTCAAACCCACTCTAAAAAGGAATTTCAAAAACAGAACAAAGAAACAGGGAAATTCTTTACAATTCCTTCAGGGTCTCTGATGCAACCTGGAATGACCCTATCTACGATGACAGCTGGATGTGGCATGAGGCTGGACACTTGGGACTGAGAGGATTGGTGAGATTGGGTGAGCAAATGCAGACCCTTTAAAGCAATAATGCATGGCAACCATTCCATGGGTCCCACCTCTCCAGGTTGAAGGGCATATTACTACAGCTATAACATGTACGGGAAACCTAGAGAATGGACACACTGTGAATACGAAAGGTTTCTAAAACTCAACGAAGAGTCCCTCTCCTGGTGCTCCGGTTTGACTTTCCAACAGCTTTACTATCAATCTCCCAACTTGGAGAGACAGCCCCTTTAAGCTCCTGGTTCACACAGGTTGCCCATTTGGCAGAGGAGGAAAGGGAAGAGGGAGAACCAATGAGAGAGTAGCTGTTAGGCATTTGGATGGGCACATGTCACTCTAATTTCCCGGCAGGAAGAAGAATTCACCAAAGTCTCAGCCACCCACCGGGAACCAGTATAGGTCCTGAACCAAATGTTTGGACTTGCGTTCAGCTCACAAAAAACGAGTTGAAAAATGGAGCTCAGGGGCACAGCAATTCACAAACTGGCAGAGTAATCAAGGCCAACTATCGTCCAAAAATCTGTTGAGGGAAGGCAACGAGGCGGACTTGAATGCGAGGCAGAATAGCAGGAAACAGATTTCAAGAGGTACGTTAGAAACGCCTGTAAAGCACAGGAAGAGGGGCACAACTTCGACAATGATGCACTTGGCCAAAAAGGGCGTATGCGTTTTCTCCTGAATATATTCAGGAGAAAACGCATACGCCCTTTTTGGCCAAGCAAGCAAGCGGGCAATGCAAATCTGCACCACAAAGAAGTATCACTTCCCACCGGTCAAAAGGGACATCCACAAAATGTGTAAAAACCAGAAAGGCAAGACAGGCCCTGGAGAACAGGGAGCCTTGTTATGCTGATGGGCGGGATGTAAGTTGCCAACTGCCTCACTGGAGGAGTGCATTGTGTTCCCTAAAACAAGTAAACAACAGAGCTACAGAGCCAAGGGCACTTCCAGTCTAGGGAATATACCTTGGGAAAACTGAAAATCCATAAGACAGAGCCACCCCCAAATTGAGGGCTGCACTGCTTACAAGAACCTCAACCTGGGTACACCTGAAATATCCCAGGAAATATAAAAATGGTCCCAAACATTGTGGAACTTACGTACGATGGAATATCCCTCAGCCACGAAATCAATGTCATAAGACCAGTAGCAGCAAAATGAGTGGATTCAGGTACGATGATTCTAAGGGAAAGAAGTCACACAGGAAAAGAAACTTATCATAAGATATCACTTAGGAAGATCCTGTAAACATGGCTACACATGAACTGAGTTAGCAAAGAGAACAGAGTCTCACATTTAGAAAACACTCTTATGCCTGCTTAAGGGGGAAGGAGAGGTGGGGTGATGCATCAAACCAGAGTTTGATATAAGCACAGGTACTGTTCCAAAAACCAACTATGGAATAGACAAGACCTACACCTTCCTCAGTGAAAGGGACTCAAAACCCCATATTTCCCGCAGAGGAATAGATCTGACTAGTAAGAATCTTAAAACCTATGTATTGATATGTCTCCGTAAGGGAATCAAGTGTGTCTAGACTGGCATAAACATGGCAGCGAGAATCAGCTCGAACCCACTCTAAAAAGGAATTTCAAAAACAGAACAAAGAAACAGGGAAATTCTTTACAATTCCTTCAGGGTCTCTGATGCAACCTGGAATGACCCTATCTACGATGACAGCTGGATGTGGCATGAGGCTGGACACTTGGGACTGAGAGGATTGGTGAGATTGGGTGAGCAAATGCAGACCCTTTAAAGCAATAATGCATGGCAACCATTCCATGGGTCCCACCTCTCCAGGTTGAAGGGCATATTACTACAGCTATAACATGTACGGGAAACCTAGAGAATGGACACACTGTGAATACGAAAGGTTTCTAAAACTCAACGAAGAGTCCCTCTCCTGGTGCTCCGGTTTGACTTTCCAACAGCTTTACTATCAATCTCCCAACTTGGAGAGACAGCCCCTTTAAGCTCCTGGTTCACACAGGTTGCCCATTTGGCAGAGGAGGAAAGGGAAGAGGGAGAACCAATGAGAGAGTAGCTGTTAGGCATTTGGATGGGCACATGTCACTCTAATTTCCCGGCAGGAAGAAGAATTCACCAAAGTCTCAGCCACCCACCGGGAACCAGTATAGGTCCTGAACCAAATGTTTGGACTTGCGTTCAGCTCACAAAAAACGAGTTGAAAAATGGAGCTCAGGGGCACAGCAATTCACAAACTGGCAGAGTAATCAAGGCCAACTATCGTCCAAAAATCTGTTGAGGGAAGGCAACGAGGCGGACTTGAATGCGAGGCAGAATAGCAGGAAACAGATTTCAAGAGGTACGTTAGAATCGCCTGTAAAGCACAGGAAGAGGGGCACAACTTCGACAATGATGCACTTGGCCAAAAAGGGCGTATGCGTTTTCTCCTGAATATATTCAGGAGAAAACGCATACGCCCTTTTTGGCCAAGCAAGCAAGCGGGCAATGCAAATCTGCACCTCAAAGAAGTATCACTTCCCACCGGTCAAAAGGGACATCCACAAAATGTGTAAAAAACAGAAAGGCAAGACAGGCCCTGGAGAACAGGGAGCCTTGTTATGCTGATGGGCGGGATGTAAGTTGCCAACTGCCTCACTGGAGGAGTGCATTGTGTTCCCTAAAACAAGTAAACAACAGAGCTACAGAGCCAAGGGCACTTCCAGTCTAGGGAATATACCTTGGGAAAACTGAAAATCCATAAGACAGAGCCACCCCCAAATTGAGGGCTGCACTGCTTACAAGAACCTCAACCTGGGTACACCTGAAATATCCCAGGAAATATAAAAATGGTTCCAAACATTGTGGAACTTACGTACGATGGAATATCCCTCAGCCACGAAATCAATGTCATAAGACCAGTAGCAGCAAAATGAGTGGATTCAGGTACGATGATTCTAAGGGAAAGAAGTCACACAGGAAAAGAAACTTATCATAAGATATCACTTAGGAAGATCCTGTAAACATGGCTACACATGAACTGAGTTAGCAAAGAGAACAGAGTCTCACATTTAGAAAACACTCTTATGCCTGCTTAAGGGGGAAGGAGAGGTGGGGTGATGCATCAAACCAGAGTTTGATATAAGCACAGGTACTGTTCCAAAAACCAACTATGGAATAGACAAGACCTACACCTTCCTCAGTGAAAGGGACTCAAAACCCCATATTTCCCGCAGAGGAATAGATCTGACTAGTAAGAATCTTAAAACCTATGTATTGATATGTCTCCGTAAGGGAATCAAGTGTGTCTAGACTGGCATAAACATGGCAGCGAGAATCAGCTCAAACCCACTCTAAAAAGGAATTTCAAAAACAGAACAAAGAAACAGGGAAATTCTTTACAATTCCTTCAGGGTCTCTGATGCAACCTGGAATGACCCTATCTACGATGACAGCTGGATGTGGCATGAGGCTGGACACTTGGGACTGAGAGGATTGGTGAGATTGGGTGAGCAAATGCAGACCCTTTAAAGCAATAATGCATGGCAACCATTCCATGGGTCCCACCTCTCCAGGTTGAAGGGAATATTACTACAGCTATAACATGTACGGGAAACCTAGAGAATGGACACACTGTGAATACGAAAGGTTTCTAAAACTCAACGAAGAGTCCCTCTCCTGGTGCTCCGGTTTGACGTTCCAACAGCTTTAGTATCAATCTCCCAACTTGGAGAGACAGCCCCTTTAAGCTCCTGGTTCACACAGGTTGCCCATTTGGCAGAGGAGGAAAGGGAAGAGGGAGAACCAATGAGAGAGTAGCTGTTAGGCATTTGGATGGGCACATGTCACTCTAATTTCCCGGCAGGAAGAAGAATTCACCAAAGTCTCAGCCACCCACCGGGAACCAGTATAGGTCCTGAACCAAATGTTTGGACTTGCGTTCAGCTCACAAAAAACGAGTTGAAAAATGGAGCTCAGGGGCACAGCAATTCACAAACTGGCAGAGTAATCAAGGCCAACTATCGTCCAAAAATCTGTTGAGGGAAGGCAACGAGGCGGACTTGAATGCGAGGCAGAATAGCAGGAAACAGATTTCAAGAGGTACGTTAGAATCGCCTGTAAAGCACAGGAAGAGGGGCACAACTTCGACAATGATGCACTTGGCCAAAAAGGGCGTATGCGTTTTCTCCTGAATATATTCAGGAGAAAACGCATACGCCCTTTTTGGCCAAGCAAGCAAGCGGGCAATGCAAATCTGCACCACAAAGAAGTATCACTTCCCACCGGTCAAAAGGGACATCCACAAAATGTGTAAAAACCAGAAAGGCAAGACAGGCCCTGGAGAACAGGGAGCCTTGTTATGCTGATGGGCGGGATGTAAGTTGCCAACTGCCTCACTGGAGGAGTGCATTGTGTTCCCTAAAACAAGTAAACAACAGAGCTACAGAGCCAAGGGCACTTCCAGTCTAGGGAATATACCTTGGGAAAACTGAAAATCCATAAGACAGAGCCACCCCCAAATTGAGGGCTGCACTGCTTACAAGAACCTCAACCTGGGTACACCTGAAATATCCCAGGAAATATAAAAATGGTCCCAAACATTGTGGAACTTACGTACGATGGAATATCCCTCAGCCACGAAATCAATGTCATAAGACCAGTAGCAGCAAAATGAGTGGATTCAGGTACGATGATTCTAAGGGAAAGAAGTCACACAGGAAAAGAAACTTATCATAAGATATCACTTAGGAAGATCCTGTAAACATGGCTACACATGAACTGAGTTAGCAAAGAGAACAGAGTCTCACATTTAGAAAACACTCTTATGCCTGCTTAAGGGGGAAGGAGAGGTGGGGTGATGCATCAAACCAGAGTTTGATATAAGCACAGGTACTGTTCCAAAAACCAACTATGGAATAGACAAGACCTACACCTTCCTCAGTGAAAGGGACTCAAAACCCCATATTTCCCGCAGAGGAATAGATCTGACTAGTAAGAATCTTAAAACCTATGTATTGATATGTCTCCGTAAGGGAATCAAGTGTGTCTAGACTGGCATAAACATGGCAGCGAGAATCAGCTCAAACCCACTCTAAAAAGGAATTTCAAAAACAGAACAAAGAAACAGGGAAATTCTTTACAATTCCTTCAGGGTCTCTGATGCAACCTGGAATGACCCTATCTACGATGACAGCTGGATGTGGCATGAGGCTGGACACTTGGGACTGAGAGGATTGGTGAGATTGGGTGAGCAAATGCAGACCCTTTAAAGCAATAATGCATGGCAACCATTCCATGGGTCCCACCTCTCCAGGTTGAAGGGAATATTACTACAGCTATAACATGTACGGGAAACCTAGAGAATGGACACACTGTGAATACGAAAGGTTTCTAAAACTCAACGAAGAGTCCCTCTCCTGGTGCTCCGGTTTGACTTTCCAACAGCTTTACTATCAATCTCCCAACTTGGAGAGACAGCCCCTTTAAGCTCCTGGTTCACACAGGTTGCCCATTTGGCAGAGGAGGAAAGGGAAGAGGGAGAACCAATGAGAGAGTAGCTGTTAGGCATTTGGATGGGCACATGTCACTCTAATTTCCCGGCAGGAAGAAGAATTCACCAAAGTCTCAGCCACCCACCGGGAACCAGTATAGGTCCTGAACCAAATGTTTGGACTTGCGTTCAGCTCACAAAAAACGAGTTGAAAAATGGAGCTCAGGGGCACAGCAATTCACAAACTGGCAGAGTAATCAAGGCCAACTATCGTCCAAAAATCTGTTGAGGGAAGGCAACGAGGCGGACTTGAATGCGAGGCAGAATAGCAGGAAACAGATTTCAAGAGGTACGTTAGAATCGCCTGTAAAGCACAGGAAGAGGGGCACAACTTCGACAATGATGCACTTGGCCAAAAAGGGCGTATGCGTTTTCTCCTGAATATATTCAGGAGAAAACGCATACGCCCTTTTTGGCCAAGCAAGCAAGCGGGCAATGCAAATCTGCACCACAAAGAAGTATCACTTCCCACCGGTCAAAAGGGACATCCACAAAATGTGTAAAAACCAGAAAGGCAAGACAGGCCCTGGAGAACAGGGAGCCTTGTTATGCTGATGGGCGGGATGTAAGTTGCCAACTGCCTCACTGGAGGAGTGCATTGTGTTCCCTAAAACAAGTAAACAACAGAGCTACAGAGCCAAGGGCACTTCCAGTCTAGGGAATATACCTTGGGAAAACTGAAAATCCATAAGACAGAGCCACCCCCAAATTGAGGGCTGCACTGCTTACAAGAACCTCAACCTGGGTACACCTGAAATATCCCAGGAAATATAAAAATGGTCCCAAACATTGTGGAACTTACGTACGATGGAATATCCCTCAGCCACGAAATCAATGTCATAAGACCAGTAGCAGCAAAATGAGTGGATTCAGGTACGATGATTCTAAGGGAAAGAAGTCACACAGGAAAAGAAACTTATCATAAGATATCACTTAGGAAGATCCTGTAAACATGGCTACACATGAACTGAGTTAGCAAAGAGAACAGAGTCTCACATTTAGAAAACACTCTTATGCCTGCTTAAGGGGGAAGGAGAGGTGGGGTGATGCATCAAACCAGAGTTTGATATAAGCACAGGTACTGTTCCAAAAACCAACTATGGAATAGACAAGACCTACACCTTCCTCAGTGAAAGGGACTCAAAACCCCATATTTCCCGCAGAGGAATAGATCTGACTAGTAAGAATCTTAAAACCTATGTATTGATATGTCTCCATAAGGGAATCAAGTGTGTCTAGACTGGCATAAACATGGCAGCGAGAATCAGCTCAAACCCACTCTAAAAAGGAATTTCAAAAACAGAACAAAGAAACAGGGAAATTCTTTACAATTCCTTCAGGGTCTCTGATGCAACCTGGAATGACCCTATCTACGATGACAGCTGGATGTGGCATGAGGCTGGACACTTGGGACTGAGAGGATTGGTGAGATTGGGTGAGCAAATGCAGACCCTTTAAAGCAATAATGCATGGCAACCATTCCATGGGTCCCACCTCTCCAGGTTGAAGGGAATATTACTACAGCTATAACATGTACGGGAAACCTAGAGAATGGACACACTGTGAATACGAAAGGTTTCTAAAACTCAACGAAGAGTCCCTCTCCTGGTGCTCCGGTTTGACTTTCCAACAGCTTTACTATCAATCTCCCAACTTGGAGAGACAGCCCCTTTAAGCTCCTGGTTCACACAGGTTGCCCATTTGGCAGAGGAGGAAAGGGAAGAGGGAGAACCAATGAGAGAGTAGCTGTTAGGCATTTGGATGGGCACATGTCACTCTAATTTCCCGGCAGGAAGAAGAATTCACCAAAGTCTCAGCCACCCACCGGGAACCAGTATAGGTCCTGAACCAAATGTTTGGACTTGCGTTCAGCTCACAAAAAACGAGTTGAAAAATGGAGCTCAGGGGCACAGCAATTCACAAACTGGCAGAGTAATCAAGGCCAACTATCGTCCAAAAATCTGTTGAGGGAAGGCAACGAGGCGGACTTGAATGTGAGGCAGAATAGCAGGAAACAGATTTCAAGAGGTACGTTAGAATCGCCTGTAAAGCACAGGAAGAGGGGCACAACTTCGACAATGATGCACTTGGCCAAAAAGGGCGTATGCGTTTTCTCCTGAATATATTCAGGAGAAAACGCATACGCCCTTTTTGGCCAAGCAAGCAAGCGGGCAATGCAAATCTGCACTACAAAGAAGTATCACTTCCCACCGGTCAAAAGGGACATCCACAAAATGTGTAAAAACCAGAAAGGCAAGACAGGCCCTGGAGAACAGGGAGCCTTGTTATGCTGATGGGCGGGATGTAAGTTGCCAACTGCCTCACTGGAGGAGTGCATTGTGTTCCCTAAAACAAGTAAACAACAGAGCTACAGAGCCAAGGGCACTTCCAGTCTAGGGAATATACCTTGGGAAAACTGAAAATCCATAAGACAGAGCCACCCCCAAATTGAGGGCTGCACTGCTTACAAGAACCTCAACCTGGGTACACCTGAAATATCCCAGGAAATATAAAAATGGTCCCAAACATTGTGGAACTTACGTACGATGGAATATCCCTCAGCCACGAAATCAATGTCATAAGACCAGTAGCAGCAAAATGAGTGGATTCAGGTACGATGATTCTAAGGGAAAGAAGTCACACAGGAAAAGAAACTTATCATAAGATATCACTTAGGAAGATCCTGTAAACATGGCTACACATGAACTGAGTTAGCAAAGAGAACAGAGTCTCACATTTAGAAAACACTCTTATGCCTGCTTAAGGGGGAAGGAGAGGTGGGGTGATGCATCAAACCAGAGTTTGATATAAGCACAGGTACTGTTCCAAAAACCAACTATGGAATAGACAAGACCTACACCTTCCTCAGTGAAAGGGACTCAAAACCCCATATTTCCCGCAGAGGAATAGATCTGACTAGTAAGAATCTTAAAACCTATGTATTGATATGTCTCCATAAGGGAATCAAGTGTGTCTAGACAGGCATAAACATGGCAGCGAGAATCAGCTCGAACCCACTCTAAAAAGGAATTTCAAAAACAGAACAAAGAAACAGGGAAATTCTTTACAATTCCTTCAGGGTCTCTGATGCAACCTGGAATGACCCTATCTACGATGACAGCTGGATGTGGCATGAGGCTGGACACTTGGGACTGAGAGGATTGGTGAGATTGGGTGAGCAAATGCAGACCCTTTAAAGCAATAATGCATGGCAACCATTCCATGGGTCCCACCTCTCCAGGTTGAAGGGAATATTACTACAGCTATAACATGTACGGGAAACCTAGAGAATGGACACACTGTGAATACGAAAGGTTTCTAAAACTCAACGAAGAGTCCCTCTCCTGGTGCTCCGGTTTGACTTTCCAACAGCTTTACTATCAATCTCCCAACTTGGAGAGACAGCCCCTTTAAGCTCCTGGTTCACACAGGTTGCCCATTTGGCAGAGGAGGAAAGGGAAGAGGGAGAACCAATGAGAGAGTAGCTGTTAGGCATTTGGATGGGCACATGTCACTCTAATTTCCCGGCAGGAAGAAGAATTCACCAAAGTCTCAGCCACCCACCGGGAACCAGTATAGGTCCTGAACCAAATGTTTGGACTTGCGTTCAGCTCACAAAAAACGAGTTGAAAAATGGAGCTCAGGGGCACAGCAATTCACAAACTGGCAGAGTAATCAAGGCCAACTATCGTCCAAAAATCTGTTGAGGGAAGGCAACGAGGCGGACTTGAATGCGAGGCAGAATAGCAGGAAACAGATTTCAAGAGGTACGTTAGAATCGCCTGTAAAGCACAGGAAGAGGGGCACAACTTCGACAATGATGCACTTGGCCAAAAAGGGCGTATGCGTTTTCTCCTGAATATATTCAGGAGAAAACGCATACGCCCTTTTTGGCCAAGCAAGCAAGCGGGCAATGCAAATCTGCACCACAAAGAAGTATCACTTCCCACCGGTCAAAAGGGACATCCACAAAATGTGTAAAAACCAGAAAGGCAAGACAGGCCCTGGAGAACAGGGAGCCTTGTTATGCTGATGGGCGGGATGTAAGTTGCCAACTGCCTCACTGGAGGAGTGCATTGTGTTCCCTAAAACAAGTAAACGACAGAGCTACAGAGCCAAGGGCACTTCCAGTCTAGGGAATATACCTTGGGAAAACTGAAAATCCATAAGACAGAGCCACCCCCAAATTGAGGGCTGCACTGCTTACAAGAACCTCAACCTGGGTACACCTGAAATATCCCAGGAAATATAAAAATGGTTCCAAACATTGTGGAACTTACGTACGATGGAATATCCCTCAGCCACGAAATCAATGTCATAAGACCAGTAGCAGCAAAATGAGTGGATTCAGGTACGATGATTCTAAGGGAAAGAAGTCACACAGGAAAAGAAACTTCTCATAAGATATCATTTAGGAAGATCCTGTAAACATGGCTACACATGAACTGAGTTAGCAAAGAGAACAGAGTCTCACATTTAGAAAACACTCTTATGCCTGCTTAAGGGGGAAGGAGAGGTGGGGTGATGCATCAAACCAGAGTTTGATATAAGCACAGGTACTGTTCCAAAAACCAACTATGGAATAGACAAGACCTACACCTTCCTCAGTGAAAGGGACTCAAAACCCCATATTTCCCGCAGAGGAATAGATCTGACTAGTAAGAATCTTAAAACCTATGTATTGATATGTCTCCGTAAGGGAATCAAGTGTGTCTAGACTGGCATAAACATGGCAGCGAGAATCAGCTCAAACCCACTCTAAAAAGGAATTTCAAAAACAGAACAAAGAAACAGGGAAATTCTTTACAATTCCTTCAGGGTCTCTGATGCAACCTGGAATGACCCTATCTACGATGACAGCTGGATGTGGCATGAGGCTGGACACTTGGGACTGAGAGGATTGGTGAGATTGGGTGAGCAAATGCAGACCCTTTAAAGCAATAATGCATGGCAACCATTCCATGGGTCCCACCTCTCCAGGTTGAAGGGAATATTACTACAGCTATAACATGTACGGGAAACCTAGAGAATGGACACACTGTGAATACGAAAGGTTTCTAAAACTCAACGAAGAGTCCCTCTCCTGGTGCTCCGGTTTGACTTTCCAACAGCTTTACTATCAATCTCCCAACTTGGAGAGACAGCCCCTTTAAGCTCCTGGTTCACACAGGTTGCCCATTTGGCAGAGGAGGAAAGGGAAGAGGGAGAACCAATGAGAGAGTAGCTGTTAGGCATTTGGATGGGCACATGTCACTCTAATTTCCCGGCAGGAAGAAGAATTCACCAAAGTCTCAGCCACCCACCGGGAACCAGTATAGGTCCTGAACCAAATGTTTGGACTTGCGTTCAGCTCACAAAAAACGAGTTGAAAAATGGAGCTCAGGGGCACAGCAATTCACAAACTGGCAGAGTAATCAAGGCCAACTATCGTCCAAAAATCTGTTGAGGGAAGGCAACGAGGCGGACTTGAATGCGAGGCAGAATAGCAGGAAACAGATTTCAAGAGGTACGTTAGAATCGCCTGTAAAGCACAGGAAGAGGGGCACAACTTCGACAATGATGCACTTGGCCAAAAAGGGCGTATGCGTTTTCTCCTGAATATATTCAGGAGAAAACGCATACGCCCTTTTTGGCCAAGCAAGCAAGCGGGCAATGCAAATCTGCACCACAAAGAAGTATCACTTCCCACCGGTCAAAAGGGACATCCACAAAATGTGTAAAAACCAGAAAGGCAAGACAGGCCCTGGAGAACAGGGAGCCTTGTTATGCTGATGGGCGGGATGTAAGTTGCCAACTGCCTCACTGGAGGAGTGCATTGTGTTCCCTAAAACAAGTAAACGACAGAGCTACAGAGCCAAGGGCACTTCCAGTCTAGGGAATATACCTTGGGAAAACTGAAAATCCATAAGACAGAGCCACCCCCAAATTGAGGGCTGCACTGCTTACAAGAACCTCAACCTGGGTACACCTGAAATATCCCAGGAAATATAAAAATGGTCCCAAACTTTGTGGAACTTACGTACGATGGAATATCCATCAGCCACGAAATCATTGTCATAAGACCAGTAGCAGCAAAATGAGTGGATTCAGGTACGATGATTCTAAGGGAAAGAAGTCACACAGGAAAAGAAACTTATCATAAGATATCACTTAGGAAGATCCTGTAAACATGGCTACACATGAACTGAGTTAGCAAAGAGAACAGAGTCTCACATTTAGAAAACACTCTTATGCCTGCTTAAGGGGGAAGGAGAGGTGGGGTGATGCATCAAACCAGAGTTTGATATAAGCACAGGTACTGTTCCAAAAACCAACTATGGAATAGACAAGACCTACACCTTCCTCAGTGAAAGGGACTCAAAACCCCATATTTCCCGCAGAGGAATAGATCTGACTAGTAAGAATCTTAAAACCTATGTATTGATATGTCTCCGTAAGGGAATCAAGTGTGTCTAGACTGGCATAAACATGGCAGCGAGAATCAGCTCAAACCCACTCTAAAAAGGAATTTCAAAAACAGAACAAAGAAACAGGGAAATTCTTTACAATTCCTTCAGGGTCTCTGATGCAACCTGGAATGACCCTATCTACGATGACAGCTGGATGTGGCATGAGGCTGGACACTTGGGACTGAGAGGATTGGTGAGATTGGGTGAGCAAATGCAGACCCTTTAAAGCAATAATGCATGGCAACCATTCCATGGGTCCCACCTCTCCAGGTTGAAGGGAATATTACTACAGCTATAACATGTACGGGAAACCTAGAGAATGGACACACTGTGAATACGAAAGGTTTCTAAAACTCAACGAAGAGTCCCTCTCCTGGTGCTCCGGTTTGACTTTCCAACAGCTTTACTATCAATCTCCCAACTTGGAGAGACAGCCCCTTTAAGCTCCTGGTTCACACAGGTTGCCCATTTGGCAGAGGAGGAAAGGGAAGAGGGAGAACCAATGAGAGAGTAGCTGTTAGGCATTTGGATGGGCACATGTCACTCTAATTTCCCGGCAGGAAGAAGAATTCACCAAAGTCTCAGCCACCCACCGGGAACCAGTATAGGTCCTGAACCAAATGTTTGGACTTGCGTTCAGCTCACAAAAAACGAGTTGAAAAATGGAGCTCAGGGGCACAGCAATTCACAAACTGGCAGAGTAATCAAGGCCAACTATCGTCCAAAAATCTGTTGAGGGAAGGCAACGAGGCGGACTTGAATGCGAGGCAGAATAGCAGGAAACAGATTTCAAGAGGTACGTTAGAATCGCCTGTAAAGCACAGGAAGAGGGGCACAACTTCGACAATGATGCACTTGGCCAAAAAGGGCGTATGCGTTTTCTCCTGAATATATTCAGGAGAAAACGCATACGCCCTTTTTGGCCAAGCAAGCAAGCGGGCAATGCAAATCTGCACTACAAAGAAGTATCACTTCCCACCGGTCAAAAGGGACATCCACAAAATGTGTAAAAACCAGAAAGGCAAGACAGGCCCTGGAGAACAGGGAGCCTTGTTATGCTGATGGGCGGGATGTAAGTTGCCAACTGCCTCACTGGAGGAGTGCATTGTGTTCCCTAAAACAAGTAAACAACAGAGCTACAGAGCCAAGGGCACTTCCAGTCTAGGGAATATACCTTGGGAAAACTGAAAATCCATAAGACAGAGCCACCCCCAAATTGAGGGCTGCACTGCTTACAAGAACCTCAACCTGGGTACACCTGAAATATCCCAGGAAATATAAAAATGGTCCCAAACATTGTGGAACTTACGTACGATGGAATATCCCTCAGCCACGAAATCAATGTCATAAGACCAGTAGCAGCAAAATGAGTGGATTCAGGTACGATGATTCTAAGGGAAAGAAGTCACACAGGAAAAGAAACTTATCATAAGATATCACTTAGGAAGATCCTGTAAACATGGCTACACATGAACTGAGTTAGCAAAGAGAACAGAGTCTCACATTTAGAAAACACTCTTATGCCTGCTTAAGGGGGAAGGAGAGGTGGGGTGATGCATCAAACCAGAGTTTGATATAAGCACAGGTACTGTTCCAAAAACCAACTATGGAATAGACAAGACCTACACCTTCCTCAGTGAAAGGGACTCAAAACCCCATATTTCCCGCAGAGGAATAGATCTGACTAGTAAGAATCTTAAAACCTATGTATTGATATGTCTCCGTAAGGGAATCAAGTGTGTCTAGACTGGCATAAACATGGCAGCGAGAATCAGCTCGAACCCACTCTAAAAAGGAATTTCAAAAACAGAACAAAGAAACAGGGAAATTCTTTACAATTCCTTCAGGGTCTCTGATGCAACCTGGAATGACCCTATCTACGATGACAGCTGGATGTGGCATGAGGCTGGACACTTGGGACTGAGAGGATTGGTGAGATTGGGTGAGCAAATGCAGACCCTTTAAAGCAATAATGCATGGCAACCATTCCATGGGTCCCACCTCTCCAGGTTGAAGGGCATATTACTACAGCTATAACATGTACGGGAAACCTAGAGAATGGACACACTGTGAATACGAAAGGTTTCTAAAACTCAACGAAGAGTCCCTCTCCTGGTGCTCCGGTTTGACTTTCCAACAGCTTTACTATCAATCTCCCAACTTGGAGAGACAGCCCCTTTAAGCTCCTGGTTCACACAGGTTGCCCATTTGGCAGAGGAGGAAAGGGAAGAGGGAGAACCAATGAGAGAGTAGCTGTTAGGCATTTGGATGGGCACATGTCACTCTAATTTCCCGGCAGGAAGAAGAATTCACCAAAGTCTCAGCCACACACCGGGAACCAGTATAGGTCCTGAACCAAATGTTTGGACTTGCGTTCAGCTCACAAAAAACGAGTTGAAAAATGGAGCTCAGGGGCACAGCAATTCACAAACTGGCAGGGTAATCAAGGCCAACTATCGTCCAAAAATCTGTTGAGGGAAGGCAACGAGGCGGACTTGAATGCGAGGCAGAATAGCAGGAAACAGATTTCAAGAGGTACGTTAGAATCGCCTGTAAAGCACAGGAAGAGGGGCACAACTTCGACAATGATGCACTTGGCCAAAAAGGGCGTATGCGTTTTCTCCTGAATATATTCAGGAGAAAACGCATACGCCCTTTTTGGCCAAGCAAGCAAGCGGGCAATGCAAATCTGCACTACAAAGAAGTATCACTTCCCACCGGTCAAAAGGGACATCCACAAAATGTGTAAAAACCAGAAAGGCAAGACAGGCCCTGGAGAACAGGGAGCCTTGTTATGCTGATGGGCGGGATGTAAGTTGCCAACTGCCTCACTGGAGGAGTGCATTGTGTTCCCTAAAACAAGTAAACAACAGAGCTACAGAGCCAAGGGCACTTCCAGTCTAGGGAATATACCTTGGGAAAACTGAAAATCCATAAGACAGAGCCACCCCCAAATTGAGGGCTGCACTGCTTACAAGAACCTCAACCTGGGTACACCTGAAATATCCCAGGAAATATAAAAATGGTTCCAAACATTGTGGAACTTACGTACGATGGAATATCCCTCAGCCACGAAATCAATGTCATAAGACCAGTAGCAGCAAAATGAGTGGATTCAGGTACGATGATTCTAAGGGAAAGAAGTCACACAGGAAAAGAAACTTATCATAAGATATCACTTAGGAAGATCCTGTAAACATGGCTACACATGAACTGAGTTAGCAAAGAGAACAGAGTCTCACATTTAGAAAACACTCTTATGCCTGCTTAAGGGGGAAGGAGAGGTGGGGTGATGCATCAAACCAGAGTTTGATATAAGCACAGGTACTGTTCCAAAAACCAACTATGGAATAGACAAGACCTACACCTTCCTCAGTGAAAGGGACTCAAAACCCCATATTTCCCGCAGAGGAATAGATCTGACTAGTAAGAATCTTAAAACCTATGTATTGATATGTCTCCGTAAGGGAATCAAGTGTGTCTAGACTGGCATAAACATGGCAGCGAGAATCAGCTCAAACCCACTCTAAAAAGGAATTTCAAAAACAGAACAAAGAAACAGGGAAATTCTTTACAATTCCTTCAGGGTCTCTGATGCAACCTGGAATGACCCTATCTACGATGACAGCTGGATGTGGCATGAGGCTGGACACTTGGGACTGAGAGGATTGGTGAGATTGGGTGAGCAAATGCAGACCCTTTAAAGCAATAATGCATGGCAACCATTCCATGGGTCCCACCTCTCCAGGTTGAAGGGAATATTACTACAGCTATAACATGTACGGGAAACCTAGAGAATGGACACACTGTGAATACGAAAGGTTTCTAAAACTCAACGAAGAGTCCCTCTCCTGGTGCTCCGGTTTGACTTTCCAACAGCTTTACTATCAATCTCCCAACTTGGAGAGACAGCCCCTTTAAGCTCCTGGTTCACACAGGTTGCCCATTTGGCAGAGGAGGAAAGGGAAGAGGGAGAACCAATGAGAGAGTAGCTGTTAGGCATTTGGATGGGCACATGTCACTCTAATTTCCCGGCAGGAAGAAGAATTCACCAAAGTCTCAGCCACCCACCGGGAACCAGTATAGGTCCTGAACCAAATGTTTGGACTTGCGTTCAGCTCACAAAAAACGAGTTGAAAAATGGAGCTCAGGGGCACAGCAATTCACAAACTGGCAGGGTAATCAAGGCCAACTATCGTCCAAAAATCTGTTGAGGGAAGGCAACGAGGCGGACTTGAATGCGAGGCAGAATAGCAGGAAACAGATTTCAAGAGGTACGTTAGAATCGCCTGTAAAGCACAGGAAGAGGGGCACAACTTCGACAATGATGCACTTGGCCAAAAAGGGCGTATGCGTTTTCTCCTGAATATATTCAGGAGAAAACGCATACGCCCTTTTTGGCCAAGCAAGCAAGCGGGCAATGCAAATCTGCACTACAAAGAAGTATCACTTCCCACCGGTCAAAAGGGACATCCACAAAATGTGTAAAAACCAGAAAGGCAAGACAGGCCCTGGAGAACAGGGAGCCTTGTTATGCTGATGGGCGGGATGTAAGTTGCCAACTGCCTCACTGGAGGAGTGCATTGTGTTCCCTAAAACAAGTAAACAACAGAGCTACAGAGCCAAGGGCACTTCCAGTCTAGGGAATATACCTTGGGAAAACTGAAAATCCATAAGACAGAGCCACCCCCAAATTGAGGGCTGCACTGCTTACAAGAACCTCAACCTGGGTACACCTGAAATATCCCAGGAAATATAAAAATGGTTCCAAACATTGTGGAACTTACGTACGATGGAATATCCCTCAGCCACGAAATCAATGTCATAAGACCAGTAGCAGCAAAATGAGTGGATTCAGGTACGATGATTCTAAGGGAAAGAAGTCACACAGGAAAAGAAACTTATCATAAGATATCACTTAGGAAGATCCTGTAAACATGGCTACACATGAACTGAGTTAGCAAAGAGAACAGAGTCTCACATTTAGAAAACACTCTTATGCCTGCTTAAGGGGGAAGGAGAGGTGGGGTGATGCATCAAACCAGAGTTTGATATAAGCACAGGTACTGTTCCAAAAACCAACTATGGAATAGACAAGACCTACACCTTCCTCAGTGAAAGGGACTCAAAACCCCATATTTCCCGCAGAGGAATAGATCTGACTAGTAAGAATCTTAAAACCTATGTATTGATATGTCTCCGTAAGGGAATCAAGTGTGTCTAGACTGGCATAAACATGGCAGCGAGAATCAGCTCAAACCCACTCTAAAAAGGAATTTCAAAAACAGAACAAAGAAACAGGGAAATTCTTTACAATTCCTTCAGGGTCTCTGATGCAACCTGGAATGACCCTATCTACGATGACAGCTGGATGTGGCATGAGGCTGGACACTTGGGACTGAGAGGATTGGTGAGATTGGGTGAGCAAATGCAGACCCTTTAAAGCAATAATGCATGGCAACCATTCCATGGGTCCCACCTCTCCAGGTTGAAGGGAATATTACTACAGCTATAACATGTACGGGAAACCTAGAGAATGGACACACTGTGAATACGAAAGGTTTCTAAAACTCAACGAAGAGTCCCTCTCCTGGTGCTCCGGTTTGACTTTCCAACAGCTTTACTATCAATCTCCCAACTTGGAGAGACAGCCCCTTTAAGCTCCTGGTTCACACAGGTTGCCCATTTGGCAGAGGAGGAAAGGGAAGAGGGAGAACCAATGAGAGAGTAGCTGTTAGGCATTTGGATGGGCACATGTCACTCTAATTTCCCGGCAGGAAGAAGAATTCACCAAAGTCTCAGCCACCCACCGGGAACCAGTATAGGTCCTGAACCAAATGTTTGGACTTGCGTTCAGCTCACAAAAAACGAGTTGAAAAATGGAGCTCAGGGGCACAGCAATTCACAAACTGGCAGAGTAATCAAGGCCAACTATCGTCCAAAAATCTGTTGAGGGAAGGCAACGAGGCGGACTTGAATGCGAGGCAGAATAGCAGGAAACAGATTTCAAGAGGTACGTTAGAATCGCCTGTAAAGCACAGGAAGAGGGGCACAACTTCGACAATGATGCACTTGGCCAAAAAGGGCGTATGCGTTTTCTCCTGAATATATTCAGGAGAAAACGCATACGCCCTTTTTGGCCAAGCAAGCAAGCGGGCAATGCAAATCTGCACTACAAAGAAGTATCACTTCCCACCGGTCAAAAGGGACATCCACAAAATGTGTAAAAACCAGAAAGGCAAGACAGGCCCTGGAGAACAGGGAGCCTTGTTATGCTGATGGGCGGGATGTAAGTTGCCAACTGCCTCACTGGAGGAGTGCATTGTGTTCCCTAAAACAAGTAAACAACAGAGCTACAGAGCCAAGGGCACTTCCAGTCTAGGGAATATACCTTGGGAAAACTGAAAATCCATAAGACAGAGCCACCCCCAAATTGAGGGCTGCACTGCTTACAAGAACCTCAACCTGGGTACACCTGAAATATCCCAGGAAATATAAAAATGGTTCCAAATATTGTGGAACTTACGTACGATGGAATATCCCTCAGCCACGAAATCAATGTCATAAGACCAGTAGCAGCAAAATGAGTGGATTCAGGTATGATGATTCTAAGGGAAAGAAGTCACACAGGAAAAGAAACTTATCATAAGATATCACTTAGGAAGATCCTGTAAACATGGCTACACATGAACTGAGTTAGCAAAGAGAACAGAGTCTCACATTTAGAAAACACTCTTATGCCTGCTTAAGGGGGAAGGAGAGGTGGGGTGATGCATCAAACCAGAGTTTGATATAAGCACAGGTACTGTTCCAAAAACCAACTATGGAATAGACAAGACCTACACCTTCCTCAGTGAAAGGGACTCAAAACCCCATATTTCCCGCAGAGGAATAGATCTGACTAGTAAGAATCTTAAAACCTATGTATTGATATGTCTCCGTAAGGGAATCAAGTGTGTCTAGACTGGCATAAACATGGCAGCGAGAATCAGCTCAAACCCACTCTAAAAAGGAATTTCAAAAACAGAACAAAGAAACAGGGAAATTCTTTACAATTCCTTCAGGGTCTCTGATGCAACCTGGAATGACCCTATCTACGATGACAGCTGGATGTGGCATGAGGCTGGACACTTGGGACTGAGAGGATTGGTGAGATTGGGTGAGCAAATGCAGACCCTTTAAAGCAATAATGCATGGCAACCATTCCATGGGTCCCACCTCTCCAGGTTGAAGGGAATATTACTACAGCTATAACATGTACGGGAAACCTAGAGAATGGACACACTGTGAATACGAAAGGTTTCTAAAACTCAACGAAGAGTCCCTCTCCTGGTGCTCCGGTTTGACTTTCCAACAGCTTTACTATCAATCTCCCAACTTGGAGAGACAGCCCCTTTAAGCTCCTGGTTCACACAGGTTGCCCATTTGGCAGAGGAGGAAAGGGAAGAGGGAGAACCAATGAGAGAGTAGCTGTTAGGCATTTGGATGGGCGCATGTCACTCTAATTTCCCGGCAGGAAGAAGAATTCACCAAAGTCTCAGCCACCCACCGGGAACCAGTATAGGTCCTGAACCAAATGTTTGGACTTGCGTTCAGCTCACAAAAAACGAGTTGAAAAATGGAGCTCAGGGGCACAGCAATTCACAAACTGGCAGAGTAATCAAGGCCAACTATCGTCCAAAAATCTGTTGAGGGAAGGCAACGAGGCGGACTTGAATGCGAGGCAGAATAGCAGGAAACAGATTTCAAGAGGTATGTTAGAATCGCCTGTAAAGCACAGGAAGAGGGGCACAACTTCGACAATGATGCACTTGGCCAAAAAGGGCGTATGCGTTTTCTCCTGAATATATTCAGGAGAAAACGCATACGCCCTTTTTGGCCAAGCAAGCAAGCGGGCAATGCAAATCTGCACTACAAAGAAGTATCACTTCCCACCGGTCAAAAGGGACATCCACAAAATGTGTAAAAACCAGAAAGGCAAGACAGGCCCTGGAGAACAGGGAGCCTTGTTATGCTGATGGGCGGGATGTAAGTTGCCAACTGCCTCACTGGAGGAGTGCATTGTGTTCCCTAAAACAAGTAAACAACAGAGCTACAGAGCCAAGGGCACTTCCAGTCTAGGGAATATACCTTGGGAAAACTGAAAATCCATAAGACAGAGCCACCCCCAAATTGAGGGCTGCACTGCTTACAAGAACCTCAACCTGGGTACACCTGAAATATCCCAGGAAATATAAAAATGGTTCCAAACATTGTGGAACTTACGTACGATGGAATATCCCTCAGCCACGAAATCAATGTCATAAGACCAGTAGCAGCAAAATGAGTGGATTCAGGTACGATGATTCTAAGGGAAAGAAGTCACACAGGAAAAGAAACTTATCATAAGATATCACTTAGGAAGATCCTGTAAACATGGCAACACATGAACTGAGTTAGCAAAGAGAACAGAGTCTCACATTTAGAAAACACTCTTATGCCTGCTTAAGGGGGAAGGAGAGGTGGGGTGATGCATCAAACCAGAGTTTGATATAAGCACAGGTACTGTTCCAAAAACCAACTATGGAATAGACAAGACGTACACCTTCCTCAGTGAAAGGGACTCAAAACCCCATATTTCCCGCAGAGGAATAGATCTGAGTAGTAAGAATCTTAAAACCTATGTATTGATATGTCTCCGTAAGGGAATCAAGTGTGTCTAGACTGGCATAAACATGGCAGCGAGAATCAGCTCAAACCCACTCTAAAAAGGAATTTCAAAAACAGAACAAAGAAACAGGGAAATTCTTTACAATTCCTTCAGGGTCTCTGATGCAACCTGGAATGACCCTATCTACGATGACAGCTGGATGTGGCATGAGGCTGGACACTTGGGACTGAGAGGATTGGTGAGATTGGGTGAGCAAATGCAGACCCTTTAAAGCAATAATGCATGGCAACCATTCCATGGGTCCCACCTCTCCAGGTTGAAGGGAATATTACTACAGCTATAACATGTACGGGAAACCTAGAGAATGGACACACTGTGAATACGACAGGTTTCTAAAACTCAACGAAGAGTCCCTCTCCTGGTGCTCCGGTTTGACTTTCCAACAGCTTTACTATCAATCTCCCAACTTGGAGAGACAGCCCCTTTAAGCTCCTGGTTCACACAGGTTGCCCATTTGGCAGAGGAGGAAAGGGAAGAGGGAGAACCAATGAGAGAGTAGCTGTTAGGCATTTGGATGGGCACATGTCACTCTAATTTCCCGGCAGGAAGAAGAATTCACCAAAGTCTCAGCCACCCACCGGGAACCAGTATAGGTCCTGAACCAAATGTTTGGACTTGCGTTCAGCTCACAAAAAACGAGTTGAAAAATGGAGCTCAGGGGCACAGCAATTCACAAACTGGCAGAGTAATCAAGGCCAACTATCGTCCAAAAATCTGTTGAGGGAAGGCAACGAGGCGGACTTGAATGCGAGGCAGAATAGCAGGAAACAGATTTCAAGAGGTACGTTAGAATCGCCTGTAAAGCACAGGAAGAGGGGCACAACTTCGACAATGATGCACTTGGCCAAAAAGGGCGTATGCGTTTTCTCCTGAATATATTCAGGAGAAAACGCATACGCCCTTTTTGGCCAAGCAAGCAAGCGGGCAATGCAAATCTGCACTACAAAGAAGTATCACTTCCCACCGGTCAAAAGGGACATCCACAAAATGTGTAAAAACCAGAAAGGCAAGACAGGCCCTGGAGAACAGGGAGCCTTGTTATGCTGATGGGCGGGATGTAAGTTGCCAACTGCCTCACTGGAGGAGTGCATTGTGTTCCCTAAAACAAGTAAACAACAGAGCTACAGAGCCAAGGGCACTTCCAGTCTAGGGAATATACCTTGGGAAAACTGAAAATCCATAAGACAGAGCCACCCCCAAATTGAGGGCTGCACTGCTTACAAGAACCTCAACCTGGGTACACCTGAAATATCCCAGGAAATATAAAAATGGTTCCAAACATTGTGGAACTTACGTACGATGGAATATCCCTCAGCCACGAAATCAATGTCATAAGACCAGTAGCAGCAAAATGAGTGGATTCAGGTACGATGATTCTAAGGGAAAGAAGTCACACAGGAAAAGAAACTTATCATAAGATATCACTTAGGAAGATCCTGTAAACATGGCTACACATGAACTGAGTTAGCAAAGAGAACAGAGTCTCACATTTAGAAAACACTCTTATGCCTGCTTAAGGGGGAAGGAGAGGTGGGGTGATGCATCAAACCAGAGTTTGATATAAGCACAGGTACTGTTCCAAAAACCAACTATGGAATAGACAAGACCTACACCTTCCTCAGTGAAAGGGACTCAAAACCCCATATTTCCCGCAGAGGAATAGATCTGACTAGTAAGAATCTTAAAACCTATGTATTGATATGTCTCCGTAAGGGAATCAAGTGTGTCTAGACTGGCATAAACATGGCAGCGAGAATCAGCTCAAACCCACTCTAAAAAGGAATTTCAAAAACAGAACAAAGAAACAGGGAAATTCTTTACAATTCCTTCAGGGTCTCTGATGCAACCTGGAATGACCCTATCTACGATGACAGCTGGATGTGGCATGAGGCTGGACACTTGGGACTGAGAGGATTGGTGAGATTGGGTGAGCAAATGCAGACCCTTTAAAGCAATAATGCATGGCAACCATTCCATGGGTCCCACCTCTCCAGGTTGAAGGGAATATTACTACAGCTATAACATGTACGGGAAACCTAGAGAATGGACACACTGTGAATACGAAAGGTTTCTAAAACTCAACGAAGAGTCCCTCTCCTGGTGCTCCGGTTTGACTTTCCAACAGCTTTACTATCAATCTCCCAACTTGGAGAGACAGCCCCTTTAAGCTCCTGGTTCACACACGTTGCCCATTTGGCAGAGGAGGAAAGGGAAGAGGGAGAACCAATGAGAGAGTAGCTGTTAGGCATTTGGATGGGCACATGTCACTCTAATTTCCCGGCAGGAAGAAGAATTCACCAAAGTCTCAGCCACCCACCGGGAACCAGTATAGGTCCTGAACCAAATGTTTGGACTTGCGTTCAGCTCACAAAAAACGAGTTGAAAAATGGAGCTCAGGGGCACAGCAATTCACAAACTGGCAGGGTAATCAAGGCCAACTATCGTCCAAAAATCTGTTGAGGGAAGGCAACGAGGCGGACTTGAATGCGAGGCAGAATAGCAGGAAACAGATTTCAAGAGGTACGTTAGAATCGCCTGTAAAGCACAGGAAGAGGGGCACAACTTCGACAATGATGCACTTGGCCAAAAAGGGCGTATGCGTTTTCTCCTGAATATATTCAGGAGAAAACGCATACGCCCTTTTTGGCCAAGCAAGCAAGCGGGCAATGCAAATCTGCACTACAAAGAAGTATCACTTCCCACCGGTCAAAAGGGACATCCACAAAATGTGTAAAAACCAGAAAGGCAAGACAGGCCCTGGAGAACAGGGAGCCTTGTTATGCTGATGGGCGGGATGTAAGTTGCCAACTGCCTCACTGGAGGAGTGCATTGTGTTCCCTAAAACAAGTAAACAACAGAGCTACAGAGCCAAGGGCACTTCCAGTCTAGGGAATATACCTTGGGAAAACTGAAAATCCATAAGACAGAGCCACCCCCAAATTGAGGGCTGCACTGCTTACAAGAACCTCAACCTGGGTACACCTGAAATATCCCAGGAAATATAAAAATGGTTCCAAACATTGTGGAACTTACGTACGATGGAATATCCCTCAGCCACGAAATCAATGTCATAAGACCAGTAGCAGCAAAATGAGTGGATTCAGGTACGATGATTCTAAGGGAAAGAAGTCACACAGGAAAAGAAACTTATCATAAGATATCACTTAGGAAGATCCTGTAAACATGGCTACACATGAACTGAGTTAGCAAAGAGAACAGAGTCTCACATTTAGAAAACACTCTTATGCCTGCTTAAGGGGGAAGGAGAGGTGGGGTGATGCATCAAACCAGAGTTTGATATAAGCACAGGTACTGTTCCAAAAACCAACTATGGAATAGACAAGACCTACACCTTCCTCAGTGAAAGGGACTCAAAACCCCATATTTCCCGCAGAGGAATAGATCTGACTAGTAAGAATCTTAAAACCTATGTATTGATATGTCTCCGTAAGGGAATCAAGTGTGTCTAGACTGGCATAAACATGGCAGCGAGAATCAGCGCAAACCCACTCTAAAAAGGAATTTCAAAAACAGAACAAAGAAACAGGGAAATTCTTTACAATTCCTTCAGGGTCTCTGATGCAACCTGGAATGACCCTATCTACGATGACAGCTGGATGTGGCATGAGGCTGGACACTTGGGACTGAGAGGATTGGTGAGATTGGGTGAGCAAATGCAGACCCTTTAAAGCAATAATGCATGGCAACCATTCCATGGGTCCCACCTCTCCAGGTTGAAGGGAATATTACTACAGCTATAACATGTACGGGAAACCTAGAGAATGGACACACTGTGAATACGAAAGGTTTCTAAAACTCAACGAAGAGTCCCTCTCCTGGTGCTCCGGTTTGACTTTCCAACAGCTTTACTATCAATCTCCCAACTTGGAGAGACAGCCCCTTTAAGCTCCTGGTTCACACAGGTTGCCCATTTGGCAGAGGAGGAAAGGGAAGAGGGAGAACCAATGAGAGAGTAGCTGTTAGGCATTTGGATGGGCACATGTCACTCTAATTTCCCGGCAGGAAGAAGAATTCACCAAAGTCTCAGCCACCCACCGGGAACCAGTATAGGTCCTGAACCAAATGTTTGGACTTGCGTTCAGCTCACAAAAAACGAGTTGAAAAATGGAGCTCAGGGGCACAGCAATTCACAAACTGGCAGGGTAATCAAGGCCAACTATCGTCCAAAAATCTGTTGAGGGAAGGCAACGAGGCGGACTTGAATGCGAGGCAGAATAGCAGGAAACAGATTTCAAGAGGTACGTTAGAATCGCCTGTAAAGCACAGGAAGAGGGGCACAACTTCGACAATGATGCACTTGGCCAAAAAGGGCGTATGCGTTTTCTCCTGAATATATTCAGGAGAAAACGCATACGCCCTTTTTGGCCAAGCAAGCAAGCGGGCAATGCAAATCTGCACTACAAAGAAGTATCACTTCCCACCGGTCAAAAGGGACATCCACAAAATGTGTAAAAACCAGAAAGGCAAGACAGGCCCTGGAGAACAGGGAGCCTTGTTATGCTGATGGGCGGGATGTAAGTTGCCAACTGCCTCACTGGAGGAGTGCATTGTGTTCCCTAAAACAAGTAAACAACAGACCTACAGAGCCAAGGGCACTTCCAGTCTAGGGAATATACCTTGGGAAAACTGAAAATCCATAAGACAGAGCCACCCCCAAATTGAGGGCTGCACTGCTTACAAGAACCTCAACCTGGGTACACCTGAAATATCCCAGGAAATATAAAAATGGTTCCAAACATTGTGGAACTTACGTACGATGGAATATCCCTCAGCCACGAAATCAATGTCATAAGACCAGTAGCAGCAAAATGAGTGGATTCAGGTACGATGATTCTAAGGGAAAGAAGTCACACAGGAAAAGAAACTTATCATAAGATATCACTTAGGAAGATCCTGTAAACATGGCTACACATGAACTGAGTTAGCAAAGAGAACAGAGTCTCACATTTAGAAAACACTCTTATGCCTGCTTAAGGGGGAAGGAGAGGTGGGGTGATGCATCAAACCAGAGTTTGATATAAGCACAGGTACTGTTCCAAAAACCAACTATGGAATAGACAAGACCTACACCTTCCTCAGTGAAAGGGACTCAAAACCCCATATTTCCCGCAGAGGAATAGATCTGACTAGTAAGAATCTTAAAACCTATGTATTGATATGTCTCCGTAAGGGAATCAAGTGTGTCTAGACTGGCATAAACATGGCAGCGAGAATCAGCTCAAACCCACTCTAAAAAGGAATTTCAAAAACAGAACAAAGAAACAGGGAAATTCTTTACAATTCCTTCAGGGTCTCTGATGCAACCTGGAATGACCCTATCTACGATGACAGCTGGATGTGGCATGAGGCTGGACACTTGGGACTGAGAGGATTGGTGAGATTGGGTGAGCAAATGCAGACCCTTTAAAGCAATAATGCATGGCAACCATTCCATGGGTCCCACCTCTCCAGGTTGAAGGGAATATTACTACAGCTATAACATGTACGGGAAACCTAGAGAATGGACACACTGTGAATACGAAAGGTTTCTAAAACTCAACGAAGAGTCCCTCTCCTGGTGCTCCGGTTTGACTTTCCAACAGCTTTACTATCAATCTCCCAACTTGGAGAGACAGCCCCTTTAAGCTCCTGGTTCACACAGGTTGCCCATTTGGCAGAGGAGGAAAGGGAAGAGGGAGAACCAATGAGAGAGTAGCTGTTAGGCATTTGGATGGGCACATGTCACTCTAATTTCCCGGCAGGAAGAAGAATTCACCAAAGTCTCAGCCACCCACCGGGAACCAGTATAGGTCCTGAACCAAATGTTTGGACTTGCGTTCAGCTCACAAAAAACGAGTTGAAAAATGGAGCTCAGGGGCACAGCAATTCACAAACTGGCAGGGTAATCAAGGCCAACTATCGTCCAAAAATCTGTTGAGGGAAGGCAACGAGGCGGACTTGAATGCGAGGCAGAATAGCAGGAAACAGATTTCAAGAGGTACGTTAGAATCGCCTGTAAAGCACAGGAAGAGGGGCACAACTTCGACAATGATGCACTTGGCCAAAAAGGGCGTATGCGTTTTCTCCTGAATATATTCAGGAGAAAACGCATACGCCCTTTTTGGCCAAGCAAGCAAGCGGGCAATGCAAATCTGCACTACAAAGAAGTATCACTTCCCACCGGTCAAAAGGGACATCCACAAAATGTGTAAAAACCAGAAAGGCAAGACAGGCCCTGGAGAACAGGGAGCCTTGTTATGCTGATGGGCGGGATGTAAGTTGCCAACTGCCTCACTGGAGGAGTGCATTGTGTTCCCTAAAACAAGTAAACAACAGAGCTACAGAGCCAAGGGCACTTCCAGTCTAGGGAATATACCTTGGGAAAACTGAAAATCCATAAGACAGAGCCACCCCCAAATTGAGGGCTGCACTGCTTACAAGAACCTCAACCTGGGTACACCTGAAATATCCCAGGAAATATAAAAATGGTTCCAAACATTGTGGAACTTACGTACGATGGAATATCCCTCAGCCACGAAATCAATGTCATAAGACCAGTAGCAGCAAAATGAGTGGATTCAGGTACGATGATTCTAAGGGAAAGAAGTCACACAGGAAAAGAAACTTATCATAAGATATCACTTAGGAAGATCCTGTAAACATGGCTACACATGAACTGAGTTAGCAAAGAGAACAGAGTCTCACATTTAGAAAACACTCTTATGCCTGCTTAAGGGGGAAGGAGAGGTGGGGTGATGCATCAAACCAGAGTTTGATATAAGCACAGGTACTGTTCCAAAAACCAACTATGGAATAGACAAGACCTACACCTTCCTCAGTGAAAGGGACTCAAAACCCCATATTTCCCGCAGAGGAATAGATCTGACTAGTAAGAATCTTAAAACCTATGTATTGATATGTCTCCGTAAGGGAATCAAGTGTGTCTAGACTGGCATAAACATGGCAGCGAGAATCAGCTCAAACCCACTCTAAAAAGGAATTTCAAAAACAGAACAAAGAAACAGGGAAATTCTTTACAATTCCTTCAGGGTCTCTGATGCAACCTGGAATGACCCTATCTACGATGACAGCTGGATGTGGCATGAGGCTGGACACTTGGGACTGAGAGGATTGGTGAGATTGGGTGAGCAAATGCAGACCCTTTAAAGCAATAATGCATGGCAACCATTCCATGGGTCCCACCTCTCCAGGTTGAAGGGAATATTACTACAGCTATAACATGTACGGGAAACCTAGAGAATGGACACACTGTGAATACGAAAGGTTTCTAAAACTCAACGAAGAGTCCCTCTCCTGGTGCTCCGGTTTGACTTTCCAACAGCTTTACTATCAATCTCCCAACTTGGAGAGACAGCCCCTTTAAGCTCCTGGTTCACACAGGTTGCCCATTTGGCAGAGGAGGAAAGGGAAGAGGGAGAACCAATGAGAGAGTAGCTGTTAGGCATTTGGATGGGCACATGTCACTCTAATTTCCCGGCAGGAAGAAGAATTCACCAAAGTCTCAGCCACCCACCGGGAACCAGTATAGGTCCTGAACCAAATGTTTGGACTTGCGTTCAGCTCACAAAAAACGAGTTGAAAAATGGAGCTCAGGGGCACAGCAATTCACAAACTGGCAGGGTAATCAAGGCCAACTATCGTCCAAAAATCTGTTGAGGGAAGGCAACGAGGCGGACTTGAATGCGAGGCAGAATAGCAGGAAACAGATTTCAAGAGGTACGTTAGAATCGCCTGTAAAGCACAGGAAGAGGGGCACAACTTCGACAATGATGCACTTGGCCAAAAAGGGCGTATGCGTTTTCTCCTGAATATATTCAGGAGAAAACGCATACGCCCTTTTTGGCCAAGCAAGCAAGCGGGCAATGCAAATCTGCACTACAAAGAAGTATCACTTCCCACCGGTCAAAAGGGACATCCACAAAATGTGTAAAAACCAGAAAGGCAAGACAGGCCCTGGAGAACAGGGAGCCTTGTTATGCTGATGGGCGGGATGTAAGTTGCCAACTGCCTCACTGGAGGAGTGCATTGTGTTCCCTAAAACAAGTAAACAACAGAGCTACAGAGCCAAGGGCACTTCCAGTCTAGGGAATATACCTTGGGAAAACTGAAAATCCATAAGACAGAGCCACCCCCAAATTGAGGGCTGCACTGCTTACAAGAACCTCAACCTGGGTACACCTGAAATATCCCAGGAAATATAAAAATGGTTCCAAACATTGTGGAACTTACGTACGATGGAATATCCCTCAGCCACGAAATCAATGTCATAAGACCAGTAGCAGCAAAATGAGTGGATTCAGGTACGATGATTCTAAGGGAAAGAAGTCACACAGGAAAAGAAACTTATCATAAGATATCACTTAGGAAGATCCTGTAAACATGGCTACACATGAACTGAGTTAGCAAAGAGAACAGAGTCTCACATTTAGAAAACACTCTTATGCCTGCTTAAGGGGGAAGGAGAGGTGGGGTGATGCATCAAACCAGAGTTTGATATAAGCACAGGTACTGTTCCAAAAACCAACTATGGAATAGACAAGACCTACACCTTCCTCAGTGAAAGGGACTCAAAACCCCATATTTCCCGCAGAGGAATAGATCTGACTAGTAAGAATCTTAAAACCTATGTATTGATATGTCTCCGTAAGGGAATCAAGTGTGTCTAGACTGGCATAAACATGGCAGCGAGAATCAGCTCAAACCCACTCTAAAAAGGAATTTCAAAAACAGAACAAAGAAACAGGGAAATTCTTTACAATTCCTTCAGGGTCTCTGATGCAACCTGGAATGACCCTATCTACGATGACAGCTGGATGTGGCATGAGGCTGGACACTTGGGACTGAGAGGATTGGTGAGATTGGGTGAGCAAATGCAGACCCTTTAAAGCAATAATGCATGGCAACCATTCCATGGGTCCCACCTCTCCAGGTTGAAGGGAATATTACTACAGCTATAACATGTACGGGAAACCTAGAGAATGGACACACTGTGAATACGAAAGGTTTCTAAAACTCAACGAAGAGTCCCTCTCCTGGTGCTCCGGTTTGACTTTCCAACAGCTTTACTATCAATCTCCCAACTTGGAGAGACAGCCCCTTTAAGCTCCTGGTTCACACAGGTTGCCCATTTGGCAGAGGAGGAAAGGGAAGAGGGAGAACCAATGAGAGAGTAGCTGTTAGGCATTTGGATGGGCACATGTCACTCTAATTTCCCGGCAGGAAGAAGAATTCACCAAAGTCTCAGCCACCCACCGGGAACCAGTATAGGTCCTGAACCAAATGTTTGGACTTGCGTTCAGCTCACAGAAAACGAGTTGAAAAATGGAGCTCAGGGGCACAGCAATTCACAAACTGGCAGAGTAATCAAGGCCAACTATCGTCCAAAAATCTGTTGAGGGAAGGCAACGAGGCGGACTTGAATGCGAGGCAGAATAGCAGGAAACAGATTTCAAGAGGTACGTTAGAATCGCCTGTAAAGCACAGGAAGAGGGGCACAACTTCGACAATGATGCACTTGGCCAAAAAGGGCGTATGCGTTTTCTCCTGAATATATTCAGGAGAAAACGCATACGCCCTTTTTGGCCAAGCAAGCAAGCGGGCAATGCAAATCTGCACTACAAAGAAGTATCACTTCCCACCGGTCAAAAGGGACATCCACAAAATGTGTAAAAACCAGAAAGGCAAGACAGGCCCTGGAGAACAGGGAGCCTTGTTATGCTGATGGGCGGGATGTAAGTTGCCAACTGCCTCACTGGAGGAGTGCATTGTCTTCCCTAAAACAAGTAAACAACAGAGCTACAGAGCCAAGGGCACTTCCAGTCTAGGGAATATACCTTGGGAAAACTGAAAATCCATAAGACAGAGCCACCCCCAAATTGAGGGCTGCACTGCGTACAAGAACCTCAACCTGGGTACACCTGAAATATCCCAGGAAATATAAAAATGGTTCCAAACATTGTGGAACTTACGTACGATGGAATATCCCTCAGCCACGAAATCAATGTCATAAGACCAGTAGCAGCAAAATGAGTGGATTCAGGTACGATGATTCTAAGGGAAAGAAGTCACACAGGAAAAGAAACTTATCATAAGATATCACTTAGGAAGATCCTGTAAACATGGCTACACATGAACTGAGTTAGCAAAGAGAACAGAGTCTCACATTTAGAAAACACTCTTATGCCTGCTTAAGGGGGAAGGAGAGGTGGGGTGATGCATCAAACCAGAGTTTGATATAAGCACAGGTACTGTTCCAAAAACCAACTATGGAATAGACAAGACCTACACCTTCCTCAGTGAAAGGGACTCAAAACCCCATATTTCCCGCAGAGGAATAGATCTGACTAGTAAGAATCTTAAAACCTATGTATTGATATGTCTCCGTAAGGGAATCAAGTGTGTCTAGACTGGCATAAACATGGCAGCGAGAATCAGCTCAAACCCACTCTAAAAAGGAATTTCAAAAACAGAACAAAGAAACAGGGAAATTCTTTACAATTCCTTCAGGGTCTCTGATGCAACCTGGAATGACCCTATCTACGATGACAGCTGGATGTGGCATGAGGCTGGACACTTGGGACTGAGAGGATTGGTGAGATTGGGTGAGCAAATGCAGACCCTTTAAAGCAATAATGCATGGCAACCATTCCATGGGTCCCACCTCTCCAGGTTGAAGGGAATATTACTACAGCTATAACATGTACGGGAAACCTAGAGAATGGACACACTGTGAATACGAAAGGTTTCTAAAACTCAACGAAGAGTCCCTCTCCTGGTGCTCCGGTTTGACTTTCCAACAGCTTTACTATCAATCTCCCAACTTGGAGAGACAGCCCCTTTAAGCTCCTGGTTCACACAGGTTGCCCATTTGGCAGAGGAGGAAAGGGAAGAGGGAGAACCAATGAGAGAGTAGCTGTTAGGCATTTGGATGGGCACATGTCACTCTAATTTCCCGGCAGGAAGAAGAATTCACCAAAGTCTCAGCCACCCACCGGGAACCAGTATAGGTCCTGAACCAAATGTTTGGACTTGCGTTCAGCTCACAAAAAACGAGTTGAAAAATGGAGCTCAGGGGCACAGCAATTCACAAACTGGCAGAGTAATCAAGGCCAACTATCGTCCAAAAATCTGTTGAGGGAAGGCAACGAGGCGGACTTGAATGCGAGGCAGAATAGCAGGAAACAGATTTCAAGAGGTACGTTAGAATCGCCTGTAAAGCACAGGAAGAGGGGCACAACTTCGACAATGATGCACTTGGCCAAAAAGGGCGTATGCGTTTTCTCCTGAATATATTCAGGAGAAAACGCATACGCCCTTTTTGGCCAAGCAAGCAAGCGGGCAATGCAAATCTGCACTACAAAGAAGTATCACTTCCCACCGGTCAAAAGGGACATCCACAAAATGTGTAAAAACCAGAAAGGCAAGACAGGCCCTGGAGAACAGGGAGCCTTGTTATGCTGATGGGCGGGATGTAAGTTGCCAACTGCCTCACTGGAGGAGTGCATTGTCTTCCCTAAAACAAGTAAACAACAGAGCTACAGAGCCAAGGGCACTTCCAGTCTAGGGAATATACCTTGGGAAAACTGAAAATCCATAAGACAGAGCCACCCCCAAATTGAGGGCTGCACTGCGTACAAGAACCTCAACCTGGGTACACCTGAAATATCCCAGGAAATATAAAAATGGTTCCAAACATTGTGGAACTTACGTACGATGGAATATCCCTCAGCCACGAAATCAATGTCATAAGACCAGTAGCAGCAAAATGAGTGGATTCAGGTACGATGATTCTAAGGGAAAGAAGTCACACAGGAAAAGAAACTTATCATAAGATATCACTTAGGAAGATCCTGTAAACATGGCTACACATGAACTGAGTTAGCAAAGAGAACAGAGTCTCACATTTAGAAAACACTCTTATGCCTGCTTAAGGGGGAAGGAGAGGTGGGGTGATGCATCAAACCAGAGTTTGATATAAGCACAGGTACTGTTCCAAAAACCAACTATGGAATAGACAAGACCTACACCTTCCTCAGTGAAAGGGACTCAAAACCCCATATTTCCCGCAGAGGAATAGATCTGACTAGTAAGAATCTTAAAACCTATGTATTGATATGTCTCCGTAAGGGAATCAAGTGTGTCTAGACTGGCATAAACATGGCAGCGAGAATCAGCTCAAACCCACTCTAAAAAGGAATTTCAAAAACAGAACAAAGAAACAGGGAAATTCTTTACAATTCCTTCAGGGTCTCTGATGCAACCTGGAATGACCCTATCTACGATGACAGCTGGATGTGGCATGAGGCTGGACACTTGGGACTGAGAGGATTGGTGAGATTGGGTGAGCAAATGCAGACCCTTTAAAGCAATAATGCATGGCAACCATTCCATGGGTCCCACCTCTCCAGGTTGAAGGGAATATTACTACAGCTATAACATGTACGGGAAACCTAGAGAATGGACACACTGTGAATACGAAAGGTTTCTAAAACTCAACGAAGAGTCCCTCTCCTGGTGCTCCGGTTTGACTTTCCAACAGCTTTACTATCAATCTCCCAGCTTGGAGAGACAGCCCCTTTAAGCTCCTGGTTCACACAGGTTGCCCATTTGGCAGAGGAGGAAAGGGAAGAGGGAGAACCAATGAGAGAGTAGCTGTTAGGCATTTGGATGGGCACATGTCACTCTAATTTCCCGGCAGGAAGAAGAATTCACCAAAGTCTCAGCCACCCACCGGGAACCAGTATAGGTCCTGAACCAAATGTTTGGACTTGCGTTCAGCTCACAGAAAACGAGTTGAAAAATGGAGCTCAGGGGCACAGCAATTCACAAACTGGCAGAGTAATCAAGGCCAACTATCGTCCAAAAATCTGTTGAGGGAAGGCAACGAGGCGGACTTGAATGCGAGGCAGAATAGCAGGAAACAGATTTCAAGAGGTACGTTAGAATCGCCTGTAAAGCACAGGAAGAGGGGCACAACTTCGACAATGATGCACTTGGCCAAAAAGGGCGTATGCGTTTTCTCCTGAATATATTCAGGAGAAAACGCATACGCCCTTTTTGGCCAAGCAAGCAAGCGGGCAATGCAAATCTGCACTACAAAGAAGTATCACTTCCCACCGGTCAAAAGGGACATCCACAAAATGTGTAAAAACCAGAAAGGCAAGACAGGCCCTGGAGAACAGGGAGCCTTGTTATGCTGATGGGCGGGATGTAAGTTGCCAACTGCCTCACTGGAGGAGTGCATTGTCTTCCCTAAAACAAGTAAACAACAGAGCTACAGAGCCAAGGGCACTTCCAGTCTAGGGAATATACCTTGGGAAAACTGAAAATCCATAAGACAGAGCCACCCCCAAATTGAGGGCTGCACTGCGTACAAGAACCTCAACCTGGGTACACCTGAAATATCCCAGGAAATATAAAAATGGTTCCAAACATTGTGGAACTTACGTACGATGGAATATCCCTCAGCCACGAAATCAATGTCATAAGACCAGTAGCAGCAAAATGAGTGGATTCAGGTACGATGATTCTAAGGGAAAGAAGTCACACAGGAAAAGAAACTTATCATAAGATATCACTTAGGAAGATCCTGTAAACATGGCTACACATGAACTGAGTTAGCAAAGAGAACAGAGTCTCACATTTAGAAAACACTCTTATGCCTGCTTAAGGGGGAAGGAGAGGTGGGGTGATGCATCAAACCAGAGTTTGATATAAGCACAGGTACTGTTCCAAAAACCAACTATGGAATAGACAAGACCTACACCTTCCTCAGTGAAAGGGACTCAAAACCCCATATTTCCCGCAGAGGAATAGATCTGACTAGTAAGAATCTTAAAACCTATGTATTGATATGTCTCCGTAAGGGAATCAAGTGTGTCTAGACTGGCATAAACATGGCAGCGAGAATCAGCTCAAACCCACTCTAAAAAGGAATTTCAAAAACAGAACAAAGAAACAGGGAAATTCTTTACAATTCCTTCAGGGTCTCTGATGCAACCTGGAATGACCCTATCTACGATGACAGCTGGATGTGGCATGAGGCTGGACACTTGGGACTGAGAGGATTGGTGAGATTGGGTGAGCAAATGCAGACCCTTTAAAGCAATAATGCATGGCAACCATTCCATGGGTCCCACCTCTCCAGGTTGAAGGGAATATTACTACAGCTATAACATGTACGGGAAACCTAGAGAATGGACACACTGTGAATACGAAAGGTTTCTAAAACTCAACGAAGAGTCCCTCTCCTGGTGCTCCGGTTTGACTTTCCAACAGCTTTACTATCAATCTCCCAACTTGGAGAGACAGCCCCTTTAAGCTCCTGGTTCACACAGGTTGCCCATTTGGCAGAGGAGGAAAGGGAAGAGGGAGAACCAATGAGAGAGTAGCTGTTAGGCATTTGGATGGGCACATGTCACTCTAATTTCCCGGCAGGAAGAAGAATTCACCAAAGTCTCAGCCACCCACCGGGAACCAGTATAGGTCCTGAACCAAATGTTTGGACTTGCGTTCAGCTCACAGAAAACGAGTTGAAAAATGGAGCTCAGGGGCACAGCAATTCACAAACTGGCAGAGTAATCAAGGCCAACTATCGTCCAAAAATCTGTTGAGGGAAGGCAACGAGGCGGACTTGAATGCGAGGCAGAATAGCAGGAAACAGATTTCAAGAGGTACGTTAGAATCGCCTGTAAAGCACAGGAAGAGGGGCACAACTTCGACAATGATGCACTTGGCCAAAAAGGGCGTATGCGTTTTCTCCTGAATATATTCAGGAGAAAACGCATACGCCCTTTTTGGCCAAGCAAGCAAGCGGGCAATGCAAATCTGCACTACAAAGAAGTATCACTTCCCACCGGTCAAAAGGGACATCCACAAAATGTGTAAAAACCAGAAAGGCAAGACAGGCCCTGGAGAACAGGGAGCCTTGTTATGCTGATGGGCGGGATGTAAGTGGCCAACTGCCTCACTGGAGGAGTGCATTGTGTTCCCTAAAACAAGTAAACAACAGAGCTACAGAGCCAAGGGCACTTCCAGTCTAGGGAATATACCTTGGGAAAACTGAAAATCCATAAGACAGAGCCACCCCCAAATTGAGGGCTGCACTGCTTACAAGAACCTCAACCTGGGTACACCTGAAATATCCCAGGAAATATAAAAATGGTTCCAAACATTGTGGAACTTACGTACGATGGAATATCCCTCAGCCACGAAATCAATGTCATAAGACCAGTAGCAGCAAAATGAGTGGATTCAGGTACGATGATTCTAAGGGAAAGAAGTCACACAGGAAAAGAAACTTATCATAAGATATCACTTAGGAAGATCCTGTAAACATGGCTACACATGAACTGAGTTAGCAAAGAGAACAGAGTCTCACATTTAGAAAACACTCTTATGCCTGCTTAAGGGGGAAGGAGAGGTGGGGTGATGCATCAAACCAGAGTTTGATATAAGCACAGGTACTGTTCCAAAAACCAACTATGGAATAGACAAGACCTACACCTTCCTCAGTGAAAGGGACTCAAAACCCCATATTTCCCGCAGAGGAATAGATCTGACTAGTAAGAATCTTAAACCCTATGTATTGATATGTCTCCGTAAGGGAATCAAGTGTGTCTAGACTGGCATAAACAGGGCAGCGAGAATCAGCTCAAACCCACTCTAAAAAGGAATTTCAAAAACAGAACAAAGAAACAGGGAAATTCTTTACAATTCCTTCAGGGTCTCTGATGCAACCTGGAATGACCCTATCTACGATGACAGCTGGATGTGGCATGAGGCTGGACACTTGGGACTGAGAGGATTGGTGAGATTGGGTGAGCAAATGCAGACCCTTTAAAGCAATAATGCATGGCAACCATTCCATGGGTCCCACCTCTCCAGGTTGAAGGGCATATTACTACAGCTATAACATGTACGGGAAACCTAGAGAATGGACACACTGTGAATACGAAAGGTTTCTAAAACTCAACGAAGAGTCCCTCTCCTGGTGCTCCGGTTTGACTTTCCAACAGCTTTACTATCAATCTCCCAACTTGGAGAGACAGCCCCTTTAAGCTCCTGGTTCACACAGGTTGCCCATTTGGCAGAGGAGGAAAGGGAAGAGGGAGAACCAATGAGAGAGTAGCTGTTAGGCATTTGGATGGGCACATGTCACTCTAATTTCCCGGCAGGAAGAAGAATTCACCAAAGTCTCAGCCACCCACCGGGAACCAGTATAGGTCCTGAACCAAATGTTTGGACTTGCGTTCAGCTCACAGAAAACGAGTTGAAAAATGGAGCTCAGGGGCACAGCAATTCACAAACTGGCAGAGTAATCAAGGCCAACTATCGTCCAAAAATCTGTTGAGGGAAGGCAACGAGGCGGACTTGAATGCGAGGCAGAATAGCAGGAAACAGATTTCAAGAGGTACGTTAGAATCGCCTGTAAAGCACAGGAAGAGGGGCACAACTTCGACAATGATGCACTTGGCCAAAAAGGGCGTATGCGTTTTCTCCTGAATATATTCAGGAGAAAACGCATACGCCCTTTTTGGCCAAGCAAGCAAGCGGGCAATGCAAATCTGCACCTCAAAGAAGTATCACTTCCCACCGGTCAAAAGGGACATCCACAAAATGTGTAAAAACCAGAAAGGCAAGACAGGCCCTGGAGAACAGGGAGCCTTGTTATGCTGATGGGCGGGATGTAAGTGGCCAACTGCCTCACTGGAGGAGTGCATTGTGTTCCCTAAAACAAGTAAACAACAGAGCTACAGAGCCAAGGGCACTTCCAGTCTAGGGAATATACCTTGGGAAAACTGAAAATCCATAAGACAGAGCCACCCCCAAATTGAGGGCTGCACTGCGTACAAGAACCTCAACCTGGGTACACCTGAAATATCCCAGGAAATATAAAAATGGTTCCAAACATTGTGGAACTTACGTACGATGGAATATCCCTCAGCCACGAAATCAATGTCATAAGACCAGTAGCTGCAAAATGAGTGGATTCAGGTACGATGATTCTAAGGGAAAGAAGTCACACAGGAAAAGAAACTTATCATAAGATATCACTTAGGAAGATCCTGTAAACATGGCTACACATGAACTGAGTTAGCAAAGAGAACAGAGTCTCACATTTAGAAAACACTCTTATGCCTGCTTAAGGGGGAAGGAGAGGTGGGGTGATGCATCAAACCAGAGTTTGATATAAGCACAGGTACTGTTCCAAAAACCAACTATGGAATAGACAAGACCTACACCTTCCTCAGTGAAAGGGACTCAAAACCCCATATTTCCCGCAGAGGAATAGATCTGACTAGTAAGAATCTTAAAACCTATGTATTGATATGTCTCCGTAAGGGAATCAAGTGTGTCTAGACTGGCATAAACATGGCAGCGAGAATCAGCTCAAACCCACTCTAAAAAGGAATTTCAAAAACAGAACAAAGAAACAGGGAAATTCTTTACAATTCCTTCAGGGTCTCTGATGCAACCTGGAATGACCCTATCTACGATGACAGCTGGATGTGGCATGAGGCTGGACACTTGGGACTGAGAGGATTGGTGAGATTGGGTGAGCAAATGCAGACCCTTTAAAGCAATAATGCATGGCAACCATTCCATGGGTCCCACCTCTCCAGGTTGAAGGGAATATTACTACAGCTATAACATGTACGGGAAACCTAGAGAATGGACACACTGTGAATACGAAAGGTTTCTAAAACTCAACGAAGAGTCCCTCTCCTGGTGCTCCGGTTTGACTTTCCAACAGCTTTACTATCAATCTCCCAACTTGGAGAGACAGCCCCTTTAAGCTCCTGGTTCACACAGGTTGCCCATTTGGCAGAGGAGGAAAGGGAAGAGGGAGAACCAATGAGAGAGTAGCTGTTAGGCATTTGGATGGGCACATGTCACTCTAATTTCCCGGCAGGAAGAAGAATTCACCAAAGTCTCAGCCACCCACCGGGAACCAGTATAGGTCCTGAACCAAATGTTTGGACTTGCGTTCAGCTCACAGAAAACGAGTTGAAAAATGGAGCTCAGGGGCACAGCAATTCACAAACTGGCAGAGTAATCAAGGCCAACTATCGTCCAAAAATCTGTTGAGGGAAGGCAACGAGGCGGACTTGAATGCGAGGCAGAATAGCAGGAAACAGATTTCAAGAGGTACGTTAGAATCGCCTGTAAAGCACAGGAAGAGGGGCACAACTTCGACAATGATGCACTTGGCCAAAAAGGGCGTATGCGTTTTCTCCTGAATATATTCAGGAGAAAACGCATACGCCCTTTTTGGCCAAGCAAGCAAGCGGGCAATGCAAATCTGCACTACAAAGAAGTATCACTTCCCACCGGTCAAAAGGGACATCCACAAAATGTGTAAAAACCAGAAAGGCAAGACAGGCCCTGGAGAACAGGGAGCCTTGTTATGCTGATGGGCGGGATGTAAGTGGCCAACTGCCTCACTGGAGGAGTGCATTGTGTTCCCTAAAACAAGTAAACAACAGAGCTACAGAGCCAAGGGCACTTCCAGTCTAGGGAATATACCTTGGGAAAACTGAAAATCCATAAGACAGAGCCACCCCCAAATTGAGGGCTGCACTGCTTACAAGAACCTCAACCTGGGTACACCTGAAATATCCCAGGAAATATAAAAATGGTTCCAAACATTGTGGAACTTACGTACGATGGAATATCCCTCAGCCACGAAATCAATGTCATAAGACCAGTAGCAGCAAAATGAGTGGATTCAGGTACGATGATTCTAAGGGAAAGAAGTCACACAGGAAAAGAAACTTATCATAAGATATCACTTAGGAAGATCCTGTAAACATGGCTACACATGAACTGAGTTAGCAAAGAGAACAGAGTCTCACATTTAGAAAACACTCTTATGCCTGCTTAAGGGGGAAGGAGAGGTGGGGTGATGCATCAAACCAGAGTTTGATATAAGCACAGGTACTGTTCCAAAAACCAACTATGGAATAGACAAGACCTACACCTTCCTCAGTGAAAGGGACTCAAAACCCCATATTTCCCGCAGAGGAATAGATCTGACTAGTAAGAATCTTAAACCCTATGTATTGATATGTCTCCGTAAGGGAATCAAGTGTGTCTAGACTGGCATAAACAGGGCAGCGAGAATCAGCTCAAACCCACTCTAAAAAGGAATTTCAAAAACAGAACAAAGAAACAGGGAAATTCTTTACAATTCCTTCAGGGTCTCTGATGCAACCTGGAATGACCCTATCTACGATGACAGCTGGATGTGGCATGAGGCTGGACACTTGGGACTGAGAGGATTGGTGAGATTGGGTGAGCAAATGCAGACCCTTTAAAGCAATAATGCATGGCAACCATTCCATGGGTCCCACCTCTCCAGGTTGAAGGGCATATTACTACAGCTATAACATGTACGGGAAACCTAGAGAATGGACACACTGTGAATACGAAAGGTTTCTAAAACTCAACGAAGAGTCCCTCTCCTGGTGCTCCGGTTTGACTTTCCAACAGCTTTACTATCAATCTCCCAACTTGGAGAGACAGCCCCTTTAAGCTCCTGGTTCACACAGGTTGCCCATTTGGCAGAGGAGGAAAGGGAAGAGGGAGAACCAATGAGAGAGTAGCTGTTAGGCATTTGGATGGGCACATGTCACTCTAATTTCCCGGCAGGAAGAAGAATTCACCAAAGTCTCAGCCACCCACCGGGAACCAGTATAGGTCCTGAACCAAATGTTTGGACTTGCGTTCAGCTCACAGAAAACGAGTTGAAAAATGGAGCTCAGGGGCACAGCAATTCACAAACTGGCAGAGTAATCAAGGCCAACTATCGTCCAAAAATCTGTTGAGGGAAGGCAACGAGGCGGACTTGAATGCGAGGCAGAATAGCAGGAAACAGATTTCAAGAGGTACGTTAGAATCGCCTGTAAAGCACAGGAAGAGGGGCACAACTTCGACAATGATGCACTTGGCCAAAAAGGGCGTATGCGTTTTCTCCTGAATATATTCAGGAGAAAACGCATACGCCCTTTTTGGCCAAGCAAGCAAGCGGGCAATGCAAATCTGCACCTCAAAGAAGTATCACTTCCCACCGGTCAAAAGGGACATCCACAAAATGTGTAAAAACCAGAAAGGCAAGACAGGCCCTGGAGAACAGGGAGCCTTGTTATGCTGATGGGCGGGATGTAAGTGGCCAACTGCCTCACTGGAGGAGTGCATTGTGTTCCCTAAAACAAGTAAACAACAGAGCTACAGAGCCAAGGGCACTTCCAGTCTAGGGAATATACCTTGGGAAAACTGAAAATCCATAAGACAGAGCCACCCCCAAATTGAGGGCTGCACTGCGTACAAGAACCTCAACCTGGGTACACCTGAAATATCCCAGGAAATATAAAAATGGTTCCAAACATTGTGGAACTTACGTACGATGGAATATCCCTCAGCCACGAAATCAATGTCATAAGACCAGTAGCAGCAAAATGAGTGGATTCAGGTACGATGATTCTAAGGGAAAGAAGTCACACAGGAAAAGAAACTTATCATAAGATATCACTTAGGAAGATCCTGTAAACATGGCTACACATGAACTGAGTTAGCAAAGAGAACAGAGTCTCACATTTAGAAAACACTCTTATGCCTGCTTAAGGGGGAAGGAGAGGTGGGGTGATGCATCAAACCAGAGTTTGATATAAGCACAGGTACTGTTCCAAAAACCAACTATGAAATAGACAAGACCTACACCTTCCTCAGTGAAAGGGACTCAAAACCCCATATTTCCCGCAGAGGAATAGATCTGACTAGTAAGAATCTTAAAACCTATGTATTGATATGTCTCCGTAAGGGAATCAAGTGTGTCTAGACTGGCATAAACATGGCAGCGAGAATCAGCTCAAACCCACTCTAAAAAGGAATTTCAAAAACAGAACAAAGAAACAGGGAAATTCTTTACAATTCCTTCAGGGTCTCTGATGCAACCTGGAATGACCCTATCTACGATGACAGCTGGATGTGGCATGAGGCTGGACACTTGGGACTGAGAGGATTGGTGGGATTGGGTGAGCAAATGCAGACCCTTTAAAGCAATAATGCATGGCAACCATTCCATGGGTCCCACCTCTCCAGGTTGAAGGGCATATTACTACAGCTATAACATGTACGGGAAACCTAGAGAATGGACACACTGTGAATACGAAAGGTTTCTAAAACTCAACGAAGAGTCCCTCTCCTGGTGCTCCGGTTTGACTTTCCAACAGCTTTACTATCAATCTCCCAACTTGGAGAGACAGCCCCTTTAAGCTCCTGGTTCACACAGGTTGCCCATTTGGCAGAGGAGGAAAGGGAAGAGGGAGAACCAATGAGAGAGTAGCTGTTAGGCATTTGGATGGGCACATGTCACTCTAATTTCCCGGCAGGAAGAAGAATTCACCAAAGTCTCAGCCACCCACCGGGAACCAGTATAGGTCCTGAACCAAATGTTTGGACTTGCGTTCAGCTCACAGAAAACGAGTTGAAAAATGGAGCTCAGGGGCACAGCAATTCACAAACTGGCAGAGTAATCAAGGCCAACTATCGTCCAAAAATCTGTTGAGGGAAGGCAACGAGGCGGACTTGAATGCGAGGCAGAATAGCAGGAAACAGATTTCAAGAGGTACGTTAGAATCGCCTGTAAAGCACAGGAAGAGGGGCACAACTTCGACAATGATGCACTTGGCCAAAAAGGGCGTATGCGTTTTCTCCTGAATATATTCAGGAGAAAACGCATACGCCCTTTTTGGCCAAGCAAGCAAGCGGGCAATGCAAATCTGCACCTCAAAGAAGTATCACTTCCCACCGGTCAAAAGGGACATCCACAAAATGTGTAAAAACCAGAAAGGCAAGACAGGCCCTGGAGAACAGGGAGCCTTGTTATGCTGATGGGCGGGATGTAAGTGGCCAACTGCCTCACTGGAGGAGTGCATTGTGTTCCCTAAAACAAGTAAACAACAGAGCTACAGAGCCAAGGGCACTTCCAGTCTAGGGAATATACCTTGGGAAAACTGAAAATCCATAAGACAGAGCCACCCCCAAATTGAGGGCTGCACTGCGTACAAGAACCTCAACCTGGGTACACCTGAAATATCCCAGGAAATATAAAAATGGTTCCAAACATTGTGGAACTTACGTACGATGGAATATCCCTCAGCCACGAAATCAATGTCATAAGACCAGTAGCAGCAAAATGAGTGGATTCAGGTACGATGATTCTAAGGGAAAGAAGTCACACAGGAAAAGAAACTTATCATAAGATATCACTTAGGAAGATCCTGTAAACATGGCTACACATGAACTGAGTTAGCAAAGAGAACAGAGTCTCACATTTAGAAAACACTCTTATGCCTGCTTAAGGGGGAAGGAGAGGTGGGGTGATGCATCAAACCAGAGTTTGATATAAGCACAGGTACTGTTCCAAAAACCAACTATGGAATAGACAAGACCTACACCTTCCTCAGTGAAAGGGACTCAAAACCCCATATTTCCCGCAGAGGAATAGATCTGACTAGTAAGAATCTTAAAACCTATGTATTGATATGTCTCCGTAAGGGAATCAAGTGTGTCTAGACTGGCATAAACATGGCAGCGAGAATCAGCTCAAACCCACTCTAAAAAGGAATTTCAAAAACAGAACAAAGAAACAGGGAAATTCTTTACAATTCCTTCAGGGTCTCTGATGCAACCTGGAATGACCCTATCTACGATGACAGCTGGATGTGGCATGAGGCTGGACACTTGGGACTGAGAGGATTGGTGAGATTGGGTGAGCAAATGCAGACCCTTTAAAGCAATAATGCATGGCAACCATTCCATGGGTCCCACCTCTCCAGGTTGAAGGGCATATTACTACAGCTATAACATGTACGGGAAACCTAGAGAATGGACACACTGTGAATACGAAAGGTTTCTAAAACTCAACGAAGAGTCCCTCTCCTGGTGCTCCGGTTTGACTTTCCAACAGCTTTACTATCAATCTCCCAACTTGGAGAGACAGCCCCTTTAAGCTCCTGGTTCACACAGGTTGCCCATTTGGCAGAGGAGGAAAGGGAAGAGGGAGAACCAATGAGAGAGTAGCTGTTAGGCATTTGGATGGGCACATGTCACTCTAATTTCCCGGCAGGAAGAAGAATTCACCAAAGTCTCAGCCACCCACCGGGAACCAGTATAGGTCCTGAACCAAATGTTTGGACTTGCGTTCAGCTCACAGAAAACGAGTTGAAAAATGGAGCTCAGGGGCACAGCAATTCACAAACTGGCAGAGTAATCAAGGCCAACTATCGTCCAAAAATCTGTTGAGGGAAGGCAACGAGGCGGACTTGAATGCGAGGCAGAATAGCAGGAAACAGATTTCAAGAGGTACGTTAGAATCGCCTGTAAAGCACAGGAAGAGGGGCACAACTTCGACAATGATGCACTTGGCCAAAAAGGGCGTATGCGTTTTCTCCTGAATATATTCAGGAGAAAACGCATACGCCCTTTTTGGCCAAGCAAGCAAGCGGGCAATGCAAATCTGCACCTCAAAGAAGTATCACTTCCCACCGGTCAAAAGGGACATCCACAAAATGTGTAAAAACCAGAAAGGCAAGACAGGCCCTGGAGAACAGGGAGCCTTGTTATGCTGATGGGCGGGATGTAAGTGGCCAACTGCCTCACTGGAGGAGTGCATTGTGTTCCCTAAAACAAGTAAACAACAGAGCTACAGAGCCAAGGGCACTTCCAGTCTAGGGAATATACCTTGGGAAAACTGAAAATCCATAAGACAGAGCCACCCCCAAATTGAGGGCTGCACTGCGTACAAGAACCTCAACCTGGGTACACCTGAAATATCCCAGGAAATATAAAAATGGTTCCAAACATTGTGGAACTTACGTACGATGGAATATCCCTCAGCCACGAAATCAATGTCATAAGACCAGTAGCAGCAAAATGAGTGGATTCAGGTACGATGATTCTAAGGGAAAGAAGTCACACAGGAAAAGAAACTTATCATAAGATATCACTTAGGAAGATCCTGTAAACATGGCTACACATGAACTGAGTTAGCAAAGAGAACAGAGTCTCACATTTAGAAAACACTCTTATGCCTGCTTAAGGGGGAAGGAGAGGTGGGGTGATGCATCAAACCAGAGTTTGATATAAGCACAGGTACTGTTCCAAAAACCAACTATGGAATAGACAAGACCTACACCTTCCTCAGTGAAAGGGACTCAAAACCCCATATTTCCCGCAGAGGAATAGATCTGACTAGTAAGAATCTTAAAACCTATGTATTGATATGTCTCCGTAAGGGAATCAAGTGTGTCTAGACTGGCATAAACATGGCAGCGAGAATCAGCTCAAACCCACTCTAAAAAGGAATTTCAAAAACAGAACAAAGAAACAGGGAAATTCTTTACAATTCCTTCAGGGTCTCTGATGCAACCTGGAATGACCCTATCTACGATGACAGCTGGATGTGGCATGAGGCTGGACACTTGGGACTGAGAGGATTGGTGGGATTGGGTGAGCAAATGCAGACCCTTTAAAGCAATAATGCATGGCAACCATTCCATGGGTCCCACCTCTCCAGGTTGAAGGGCATATTACTACAGCTATAACATGTACGGGAAACCTAGAGAATGGACACACTGTGAATACGAAAGGTTTCTAAAACTCAACGAAGAGTCCCTCTCCTGGTGCTCCGGTTTGACTTTCCAACAGCTTTACTATCAATCTCCCAACTTGGAGAGACAGCCCCTTTAAGCTCCTGGTTCACACAGGTTGCCCATTTGGCAGAGGAGGAAAGGGAAGAGGGAGAACCAATGAGAGAGTAGCTGTTAGGCATTTGGATGGGCACATGTCACTCTAATTTCCCGGCAGGAAGAAGAATTCACCAAAGTCTCAGCCACCCACCGGGAACCAGTATAGGTCCTGAACCAAATGTTTGGACTTGCGTTCAGCTCACAGAAAACGAGTTGAAAAATGGAGCTCAGGGGCACAGCAATTCACAAACTGGCAGAGTAATCAAGGCCAACTATCGTCCAAAAATCTGTTGAGGGAAGGCAACGAGGCGGACTTGAATGCGAGGCAGAATAGCAGGAAACAGATTTCAAGAGGTACGTTAGAATCGCCTGTAAAGCACAGGAAGAGGGGCACAACTTCGACAATGATGCACTTGGCCAAAAAGGGCGTATGCGTTTTCTCCTGAATATATTCAGGAGAAAACGCATACGCCCTTTTTGGCCAAGCAAGCAAGCGGGCAATGCAAATCTGCACCTCAAAGAAGTATCACTTCCCACCGGTCAAAAGGGACATCCACAAAATGTGTAAAAACCAGAAAGGCAAGACAGGCCCTGGAGAACAGGGAGCCTTGTTATGCTGATGGGCGGGATGTAAGTGGCCAACTGCCTCACTGGAGGAGTGCATTGTGTTCCCTAAAACAAGTAAACAACAGAGCTACAGAGCCAAGGGCACTTCCAGTCTAGGGAATATACCTTGGGAAAACTGAAAATCCATAAGACAGAGCCACCCCCAAATTGAGGGCTGCACTGCGTACAAGAACCTCAACCTGGGTACACCTGAAATATCCCAGGAAATATAAAAATGGTTCCAAACATTGTGGAACTTACGTACGATGGAATATCCCTCAGCCACGAAATCAATGTCATAAGACCAGTAGCAGCAAAATGAGTGGATTCAGGTACGATGATTCTAAGGGAAAGAAGTCACACAGGAAAAGAAACTTATCATAAGATATCACTTAGGAAGATCCTGTAAACATGGCTACACATGAACTGAGTTAGCAAAGAGAACAGAGTCTCACATTTAGAAAACACTCTTATGCCTGCTTAAGGGGGAAGGAGAGGTGGGGTGATGCATCAAACCAGAGTTTGATATAAGCACAGGTACTGTTCCAAAAACCAACTATGGAATAGACAAGACCTACACCTTCCTCAGTGAAAGGGACTCAAAACCCCATATTTCCCGCAGAGGAATAGATCTGACTAGTAAGAATCTTAAAACCTATGTATTGATATGTCTCCGTAAGGGAATCAAGTGTGTCTAGACTGGCATAAACATGGCAGCGAGAATCAGCTCAAACCCACTCTAAAAAGGAATTTCAAAAACAGAACAAAGAAACAGGGAAATTCTTTACAATTCCTTCAGGGTCTCTGATGCAACCTGGAATGACCCTATCTACGATGACAGCTGGATGTGGCATGAGGCTGGACACTTGGGACTGAGAGGATTGGTGAGATTGGGTGAGCAAATGCAGACCCTTTAAAGCAATAATGCATGGCAACCATTCCATGGGTCCCACCTCTCCAGGTTGAAGGGAATATTACTACAGCTATAACATGTACGGGAAACCTAGAGAATGGACACACTGTGAATACGAAAGGTTTCTAAAACTCAACGAAGAGTCCCTCTCCTGGTGCTCCGGTTTGACTTTCCAACAGCTTTACTATCAATCTCCCAACTTGGAGAGACAGCCCCTTTAAGCTCCTGGTTCACACAGGTTGCCCATTTGGCAGAGGAGGAAAGGGAAGAGGGAGAACCAATGAGAGAGTAGCTGTTAGGCATTTGGATGGGCACATGTCACTCTAATTTCCCGGCAGGAAGAAGAATTCACCAAAGTCTCAGCCACCCACCGGGAACCAGTATAGGTCCTGAACCAAATGTTTGGACTTGCGTTCAGCTCACAAAAAACGAGTTGAAAAATGGAGCTCAGGGGCACAGCAATTCACAAACTGGCAGAGTAATCAAGGCCAACTATCGTCCAAAAATCTGTTGAGGGAAGGCAACGAGGCGGACTTGAATGCGAGGCAGAATAGCAGGAAACAGATTTCAAGAGGTACGTTAGAATCGCCTGTAAAGCACAGGAAGAGGGGCACAACTTCGACAATGATGCACTTGGCCAAAAAGGGCGTATGCGTTTTCTCCTGAATATATTCAGGAGAAAACGCATACGCCCTTTTTGGCCAAGCAAGCAAGCGGGCAATGCAAATCTGCACCTCAAAGAAGTATCACTTCCCACCGGTCAAAAGGGACATCCACAAAATGTGTAAAAACCAGAAAGGCAAGACAGGCCCTGGAGAACAGGGAGCCTTGTTATGCTGATGGGCGGGATGTAAGTGGCCAACTGCCTCACTGGAGGAGTGCATTGTGTTCCCTAAAACAAGTAAACAACAGAGCTACAGAGCCAAGGGCACTTCCAGTCTAGGGAATATACCTTGGGAAAACTGAAAATCCATAAGACAGAGCCACCCCCAAATTGAGGGCTGCACTGCGTACAAGAACCTCAACCTGGGTACACCTGAAATATCCCAGGAAATATAAAAATGGTTCCAAACATTGTGGAACTTACGTACGATGGAATATCCCTCAGCCACGAAATCAATGTCATAAGACCAGTAGCAGCAAAATGAGTGGATTCAGGTACGATGATTCTAAGGGAAAGAAGTCACACAGGAAAAGAAACTTATCATAAGATATCACTTAGGAAGATCCTGTAAACATGGCTACACATGAACTGAGTTAGCAAAGAGAACAGAGTCTCACATTTAGAAAACACTCTTATGCCTGCTTAAGGGGGAAGGAGAGGTGGGGTGATGCATCAAACCAGAGTTTGATATAAGCACAGGTACTGTTCCAAAAACCAACTATGGAATAGACAAGACCTACACCTTCCTCAGTGAAAGGGACTCAAAACCCCATATTTCCCGCAGAGGAATAGATCTGACTAGTAAGAATCTTAAAACCTATGTATTGATATGTCTCCGTAAGGGAATCAAGTGTGTCTAGACTGGCATAAACATGGCAGCGAGAATCAGCTCAAACCCACTCTAAAAAGGAATTTCAAAAACAGAACAAAGAAACAGGGAAATTCTTTACAATTCCTTCAGGGTCTCTGATGCAACCTGGAATGACCCTATCTACGATGACAGCTGGATGTGGCATGAGGCTGGACACTTGGGACTGAGAGGATTGGTGAGATTGGGTGAGCAAATGCAGACCCTTTAAAGCAATAATGCATGGCAACCATTCCATGGGTCCCACCTCTCCAGGTTGAAGGGAATATTACTACAGCTATAACATGTACGGGAAACCTAGAGAATGGACACACTGTGAATACGAAAGGTTTCTAAAACTCAACGAAGAGTCCCTCTCCTGGTGCTCCGGTTTGACTTTCCAACAGCTTTACTATCAATCTCCCAACTTGGAGAGACAGCCCCTTTAAGCTCCTGGTTCACACAGGTTGCCCATTTGGCAGAGGAGGAAAGGGAAGAGGGAGAACCAATGAGAGAGTAGCTGTTAGGCATTTGGATGGGCACATGTCACTCTAATTTCCCGGCAGGAAGAAGAATTCACCAAAGTCTCAGCCACCCACCGGGAACCAGTATAGGTCCTGAACCAAATGTTTGGACTTGCGTTCAGCTCACAGAAAACGAGTTGAAAAATGGAGCTCAGGGGCACAGCAATTCACAAACTGGCAGAGTAATCAAGGCCAACTATCGTCCAAAAATCTGTTGAGGGAAGGCAACGAGGCGGACTTGAATGCGAGGCAGAATAGCAGGAAACAGATTTCAAGAGGTACGTTAGAATCGCCTGTAAAGCACAGGAAGAGGGGCACAACTTCGACAATGATGCACTTGGCCAAAAAGGGCGTATGCGTTTTCTCCTGAATATATTCAGGAGAAAACGCATACGCCCTTTTTGGCCAAGCAAGCAAGCGGGCAATGCAAATCTGCACCACAAAGAAGTATCACTTCCCACCGGTCAAAAGGGACATCCACAAAATGTGTAAAAACCAGAAAGGCAAGACAGGCCCTGGAGAACAGGGAGCCTTGTTATGCTGATGGGCAGGATGTAAGTTGCCAACTGCCTCACTGGAGGAGTGCATTGTGTTCCCTAAAACAAGTAAACAACAGAGCTACAGAGCCAAGGGCACTTCCAGTCTAGGGAATATACCTTGGGAAAACTGAAAATCCATAAGACAGAGCCACCCCCAAATTGAGGGCTGCACTGCGTACAAGAACCTCAACCTGGGTACACCTGAAATATCCCAGGAAATATAAAAATGGTTCCAAACATTGTGGAACTTACGTACGATGGAATATCCCTCAGCCACGAAATCAATGTCATAAGACCAGTAGCAGCAAAATGAGTGGATTCAGGTACGATGATTCTAAGGGAAAGAAGTCACACAGGAAAAGAAACTTATCATAAGATATCACTTAGGAAGATCCTGTAAACATGGCTACACATGAACTGAGTTAGCAAAGAGAACAGAGTCTCACATTTAGAAAACACTCTTATGCCTGCTTAAGGGGGAAGGAGAGGTGGGGTGATGCATCAAACCAGAGTTTGATATAAGCACAGGTACTGTTCCAAAAACCAACTATGGAATAGACAAGACCTACACCTTCCTCAGTGAAAGGGACTCAAAACCCCATATTTCCCGCAGAGGAATAGATCTGACTAGTAAGAATCTTAAAACCTATGTATTGATATGTCTCCGTAAGGGAATCAAGTGTGTCTAGACTGGCATAAACATGGCAGCGAGAATCAGCTCAAACCCACTCTAAAAAGGAATTTCAAAAACAGAACAAAGAAACAGGGAAATTCTTTACAATTCCTTCAGGGTCTCTGATGCAACCTGGAATGACCCTATCTACGATGACAGCTGGATGTGGCATGAGGCTGGACACTTGGGACTGAGAGGATTGGTGAGATTGGGTGAGCAAATGCAGACCCTTTAAAGCAATAATGCATGGCAACCATTCCATGGGTCCCACCTCTCCAGGTTGAAGGGAATATTACTACAGCTATAACATGTACGGGAAACCTAGAGAATGGACACACTGTGAATACGAAAGGTTTCTAAAACTCAACGAAGAGTCCCTCTCCTGGTGCTCCGGTTTGACTTTCCAACAGCTTTACTATCAATCTCCCAACTTGGAGAGACAGCCCCTTTAAGCTCCTGGTTCACACAGGTTGCCCATTTGGCAGAGGAGGAAAGGGAAGAGGGAGAACCAATGAGAGAGTAGCTGTTAGGCATTTGGATGGGCACATGTCACTCTAATTTCCCGGCAGGAAGAAGAATTCACCAAAGTCTCAGCCACCCACCGGGAACCAGTATAGGTCCTGAACCAAATGTTTGGACTTGCGTTCAGCTCACAGAAAACGAGTTGAAAAATGGAGCTCAGGGGCACAGCAATTCACAAACTGGCAGAGTAATCAAGGCCAACTATCGTCCAAAAATCTGTTGAGGGAAGGCAACGAGGCGGACTTGAATGCGAGGCAGAATAGCAGGAAACAGATTTCAAGAGGTACGTTAGAATCGCCTGTAAAGCACAGGAAGAGGGGCACAACTTCGACAATGATGCACTTGGCCAAAAAGGGCGTATGCGTTTTCTCCTGAATATATTCAGGAGAAAACGCATACGCCCTTTTTGGCCAAGCAAGCAAGCGGGCAATGCAAATCTGCACTACAAAGAAGTATCACTTCCCACCGGTCAAAAGGGACATCCACAAAATGTGTAAAAACCAGAAAGGCAAGACAGGCCCTGGAGAACAGGGAGCCTTGTTATGCTGATGGGCGGGATGTAAGTTGCCAACTGCCTCACTGGAGGAGTGCATTGTCTTCCCTAAAACAAGTAAACAACAGAGCTACAGAGCCAAGGGCACTTCCAGTCTAGGGAATATACCTTGGGAAAACTGAAAATCCATAAGACAGAGCCACCCCCAAATTGAGGGCTGCACTGCGTACAAGAACCTCAACCTGGGTACACCTGAAATATCCCAGGAAATATAAAAATGGTTCCAAACATTGTGGAACTTACGTACGATGGAATATCCCTCAGCCACGAAATCAATGTCATAAGACCAGTAGCAGCAAAATGAGTGGATTCAGGTACGATGATTCTAAGGGAAAGAAGTCACACAGGAAAAGAAACTTATCATAAGATATCACTTAGGAAGATCCTGTAAACATGGCTACACATGAACTGAGTTAGCAAAGAGAACAGAGTCTCACATTTAGAAAACACTCTTATGCCTGCTTAAGGGGGAAGGAGAGGTGGGGTGATGCATCAAACCAGAGTTTGATATAAGCACAGGTACTGTTCCAAAAACCAACTATGGAATAGACAAGACCTACACCTTCCTCAGTGAAAGGGACTCAAAACCCCATATTTCCCGCAGAGGAATAGATCTGACTAGTAAGAATCTTAAAACCTATGTATTGATATGTCTCCGTAAGGGAATCAAGTGTGTCTAGACTGGCATAAACATGGCAGCGAGAATCAGCTCAAACCCACTCTAAAAAGGAATTTCAAAAACAGAACAAAGAAACAGGGAAATTCTTTACAATTCCTTCAGGGTCTCTGATGCAACCTGGAATGACCCTATCTACGATGACAGCTGGATGTGGCATGAGGCTGGACACTTGGGACTGAGAGGATTGGTGAGATTGGGTGAGCAAATGCAGACCCTTTAAAGCAATAATGCATGGCAACCATTCCATGGGTCCCACCTCTCCAGGTTGAAGGGAATATTACTACAGCTATAACATGTACGGGAAACCTAGAGAATGGACACACTGTGAATACGAAAGGTTTCTAAAACTCAACGAAGAGTCCCTCTCCTGGTGCTCCGGTTTGACTTTCCAACAGCTTTACTATCAATCTCCCAACTTGGAGAGACAGCCCCTTTAAGCTCCTGGTTCACACAGGTTGCCCATTTGGCAGAGGAGGAAAGGGAAGAGGGAGAACCAATGAGAGAGTAGCTGTTAGGCATTTGGATGGGCACATGTCACTCTAATTTCCCGGCAGGAAGAAGAATTCACCAAAGTCTCAGCCACCCACCGGGAACCAGTATAGGTCCTGAACCAAATGTTTGGACTTGCGTTCAGCTCACAGAAAACGAGTTGAAAAATGGAGCTCAGGGGCACAGCAATTCACAAACTGGCAGAGTAATCAAGGCCAACTATCGTCCAAAAATCTGTTGAGGGAAGGCAACGAGGCGGACTTGAATGCGAGGCAGAATAGCAGGAAACAGATTTCAAGAGGTACGTTAGAATCGCCTGTAAAGCACAGGAAGAGGGGCACAACTTCGACAATGATGCACTTGGCCAAAAAGGGCGTATGCGTTTTCTCCTGAATATATTCAGGAGAAAACGCATACGCCCTTTTTGGCCAAGCAAGCAAGCGGGCAATGCAAATCTGCACTACAAAGAAGTATCACTTCCCACCGGTCAAAAGGGACATCCACAAAATGTGTAAAAACCAGAAAGGCAAGACAGGCCCTGGAGAACAGGGAGCCTTGTTATGCTGATGGGCGGGATGTAAGTTGCCAACTGCCTCACTGGAGGAGTGCATTGTCTTCCCTAAAACAAGTAAACAACAGAGCTACAGAGCCAAGGGCACTTCCAGTCTAGGGAATATACCTTGGGAAAACTGAAAATCCATAAGACAGAGCCACCCCCAAATTGAGGGCTGCACTGCGTACAAGAACCTCAACCTGGGTACACCTGAAATATCCCAGGAAATATAAAAATGGTTCCAAACATTGTGGAACTTACGTACGATGGAATATCCCTCAGCCACGAAATCAATGTCATAAGACCAGTAGCAGCAAAATGAGTGGATTCAGGTACGATGATTCTAAGGGAAAGAAGTCACACAGGAAAAGAAACTTATCATAAGATATCACTTAGGAAGATCCTGTAAACATGGCTACACATGAACTGAGTTAGGAAAGAGAACAGAGTCTCACATTTAGAAAACACTCTTATGCCTGCTTAAGGGGGAAGGAGAGGTGGGGTGATGCATCAAACCAGAGTTTGATATAAGCACAGGTACTGTTCCAAAAACCAACTATGGAATAGACAAGACCTACACCTTCCTCAGTGAAAGGGACTCAAAACCCCATATTTCCCGCAGAGGAATAGATCTGACTAGTAAGAATCTTAAAACCTATGTATTGATATGTCTCCGTAAGGGAATCAAGTGTGTCTAGACTGGCATAAACATGGCAGCGAGAATCAGCTCAAACCCACTCTAAAAAGGAATTTCAAAAACAGAACAAAGAAACAGGGAAATTCTTTACAATTCCTTCAGGGTCTCTGATGCAACCTGGAATGACCCTATCTACGATGACAGCTGGATGTGGCATGAGGCTGGACACTTGGGACTGAGAGGATTGGTGAGATTGGGTGAGCAAATGCAGACCCTTTAAAGCAATAATGCATGGCAACCATTCCATGGGTCCCACCTCTCCAGGTTGAAGGGAATATTACTACAGCTATAACATGTACGGGAAACCTAGAGAATGGACACACTGTGAATACGAAAGGTTTCTAAAACTCAACGAAGAGTCCCTCTCCTGGTGCTCCGGTTTGACTTTCCAACAGCTTTACTATCAATCTCCCAACTTGGAGAGACAGCCCCTTTAAGCTCCTGGTTCACACAGGTTGCCCATTTGGCAGAGGAGGAAAGGGAAGAGGGAGAACCAATGAGAGAGTAGCTGTTAGGCATTTGGATGGGCACATGTCACTCTAATTTCCCGGCAGGAAGAAGAATTCACCAAAGTCTCAGCCACCCACCGGGAACCAGTATAGGTCCTGAACCAAATGTTTGGACTTGCGTTCAGCTCACAGAAAACGAGTTGAAAAATGGAGCTCAGGGGCACAGCAATTCACAAACTGGCAGAGTAATCAAGGCCAACTATCGTCCAAAAATCTGTTGAGGGAAGGCAACGAGGCGGACTTGAATGCGAGGCAGAATAGCAGGAAACAGATTTCAAGAGGTACGTTAGAATCGCCTGTAAAGCACAGGAAGAGGGGCACAACTTCGACAATGATGCACTTGGCCAAAAAGGGCGTATGCGTTTTCTCCTGAATATATTCAGGAGAAAACGCATACGCCCTTTTTGGCCAAGCAAGCAAGCGGGCAATGCAAATCTGCACTACAAAGAAGTATCACTTCCCACCGGTCAAAAGGGACATCCACAAAATGTGTAAAAACCAGAAAGGCAAGACAGGCCCTGGAGAACAGGGAGCCTTGTTATGCTGATGGGCGGGATGTAAGTTGCCAACTGCCTCACTGGAGGAGTGCATTGTCTTCCCTAAAACAAGTAAACAACAGAGCTACAGAGCCAAGGGCACTTCCAGTCTAGGGAATATACCTTGGGAAAACTGAAAATCCATAAGACAGAGCCACCCCCAAATTGAGGGCTGCACTGCGTACAAGAACCTCAACCTGGGTACACCTGAAATATCCCAGGAAATATAAAAATGGTTCCAAACATTGTGGAACTTACGTACGATGGAATATCCCTCAGCCACGAAATCAATGTCATAAGACCAGTAGCAGCAAAATGAGTGGATTCAGGTACGATGATTCTAAGGGAAAGAAGTCACACAGGAAAAGAAACTTATCATAAGATATCACTTAGGAAGATCCTGTAAACATGGCTACACATGAACTGAGTTAGGAAAGAGAACAGAGTCTCACATTTAGAAAACACTCTTATGCCTGCTTAAGGGGGAAGGAGAGGTGGGGTGATGCATCAAACCAGAGTTTGATATAAGCACAGGTACTGTTCCAAAAACCAACTATGGAATAGACAAGACCTACACCTTCCTCAGTGAAAGGGACTCAAAACCCCATATTTCCCGCAGAGGAATAGATCTGACTAGTAAGAATCTTAAAACCTATGTATTGATATGTCTCCGTAAGGGAATCAAGTGTGTCTAGACTGGCATAAACATGGCAGCGAGAATCAGCTCAAACCCACTCTAAAAAGGAATTTCAAAAACAGAACAAAGAAACAGGGAAATTCTTTACAATTCCTTCAGGGTCTCTGATGCAACCTGGAATGACCCTATCTACGATGACAGCTGGATGTGGCATGAGGCTGGACACTTGGGACTGAGAGGATTGGTGAGATTGGGTGAGCAAATGCAGACCCTTTAAAGCAATAATGCATGGCAACCATTCCATGGGTCCCACCTCTCCAGGTTGAAGGGAATATTACTACAGCTATAACATGTACGGGAAACCTAGAGAATGGACACACTGTGAATACGAAAGGTTTCTAAAACTCAACGAAGAGTCCCTCTCCTGGTGCTCCGGTTTGACTTTCCAACAGCTTTACTATCAATCTCCCAACTTGGAGAGACAGCCCCTTTAAGCTCCTGGTTCACACAGGTTGCCCATTTGGCAGAGGAGGAAAGGGAAGAGGGAGAACCAATGAGAGAGTAGCTGTTAGGCATTTGGATGGGCACATGTCACTCTAATTTCCCGGCAGGAAGAAGAATTCACCAAAGTCTCAGCCACCCACCGGGAACCAGTATAGGTCCTGAACCAAATGTTTGGACTTGCGTTCAGCTCACAGAAAACGAGTTGAAAAATGGAGCTCAGGGGCACAGCAATTCACAAACTGGCAGAGTAATCAAGGCCAACTATCGTCCAAAAATCTGTTGAGGGAAGGCAACGAGGCGGACTTGAATGCGAGGCAGAATAGCAGGAAACAGATTTCAAGAGGTACGTTAGAATCGCCTGTAAAGCACAGGAAGAGGGGCACAACTTCGACAATGATGCACTTGGCCAAAAAGGGCGTATGCGTTTTCTCCTGAATATATTCAGGAGAAAACGCATACGCCCTTTTTGGCCAAGCAAGCAAGCGGGCAATGCAAATCTGCACTACAAAGAAGTATCACTTCCCACCGGTCAAAAGGGACATCCACAAAATGTGTAAAAACCAGAAAGGCAAGACAGGCCCTGGAGAACAGGGAGCCTTGTTATGCTGATGGGCGGGATGTAAGTGGCCAACTGCCTCACTGGAGGAGTGCATTGTGTTCCCTAAAACAAGTAAACAACAGAGCTACAGAGCCAAGGGCACTTCCAGTCTAGGGAATATACCTTGGGAAAACTGAAAATCCATAAGACAGAGCCACCCCCAAATTGAGGGCTGCACTGCGTACAAGAACCTCAACCTGGGTACACCTGAAATATCCCAGGAAATATAAAAATGGTTCCAAACATTGTGGAACTTACGTACGATGGAATATCCCTCAGCCACGAAATCAATGTCATAAGACCAGTAGCAGCAAAATGAGTGGATTCAGGTACGATGATTCTAAGGGAAAGAAGTCACACAGGAAAAGAAACTTATCATAAGATATCACTTAGGAAGATCCTGTAAACATGGCTACACATGAACTGAGTTAGGAAAGAGAACAGAGTCTCACATTTAGAAAACACTCTTATGCCTGCTTAAGGGGGAAGGAGAGGTGGGGTGATGCATCAAACCAGAGTTTGATATAAGCACAGGTACTGTTCCAAAAACCAACTATGGAATAGACAAGACCTACACCTTCCTCAGTGAAAGGGACTCAAAACCCCATATTTCCCGCAGAGGAATAGATCTGACTAGTAAGAATCTTAAAACCTATGTATTGATATGTCTCCGTAAGGGAATCAAGTGTGTCTAGACTGGCATAAACATGGCAGCGAGAATCAGCTCAAACCCACTCTAAAAAGGAATTTCAAAAACAGAACAAAGAAACAGGGAAATTCTTTACAATTCCTTCAGGGTCTCTGATGCAACCTGGAATGACCCTATCTACGATGACAGCTGGATGTGGCATGAGGCTGGACACTTGGGACTGAGAGGATTGGTGAGATTGGGTGAGCAAATGCAGACCCTTTAAAGCAATAATGCATGGCAACCATTCCATGGGTCCCACCTCTCCAGGTTGAAGGGAATATTACTACAGCTATAACATGTACGGGAAACCTAGAGAATGGACACACTGTGAATACGAAAGGTTTCTAAAACTCAACGAAGAGTCCCTCTCCTGGTGCTCCGGTTTGACTTTCCAACAGCTTTACTATCAATCTCCCAACTTGGAGAGACAGCCCCTTTAAGCTCCTGGTTCACACAGGTTGCCCATTTGGCAGAGGAGGAAAGGGAAGAGGGAGAACCAATGAGAGAGTAGCTGTTAGGCATTTGGATGGGCACATGTCACTCTAATTTCCCGGCAGGAAGAAGAATTCACCAAAGTCTCAGCCACCCACCGGGAACCAGTATAGGTCCTGAACCAAATGTTTGGACTTGCGTTCAGCTCACAGAAAACGAGTTGAAAAATGGAGCTCAGGGGCACAGCAATTCACAAACTGGCAGAGTAATCAAGGCCAACTATCGTCCAAAAATCTGTTGAGGGAAGGCAACGAGGCGGACTTGAATGCGAGGCAGAATAGCAGGAAACAGATTTCAAGAGGTACGTTAGAATCGCCTGTAAAGCACAGGAAGAGGGGCACAACTTCGACAATGATGCACTTGGCCAAAAAGGGCGTATGCGTTTTCTCCTGAATATATTCAGGAGAAAACGCATACGCCCTTTTTGGCCAAGCAAGCAAGCGGGCAATGCAAATCTGCACTACAAAGAAGTATCACTTCCCACCGGTCAAAAGGGACATCCACAAAATGTGTAAAAACCAGAAAGGCAAGACAGGCCCTGGAGAACAGGGAGCCTTGTTATGCTGATGGGCGGGATGTAAGTGGCCAACTGCCTCACTGGAGGAGTGCATTGTGTTCCCTAAAACAAGTAAACAACAGAGCTACAGAGCCAAGGGCACTTCCAGTCTAGGGAATATACCTTGGGAAAACTGAAAATCCATAAGACAGAGCCACCCCCAAATTGAGGGCTGCACTGCGTACAAGAACCTCAACCTGGGTATACCTGAAATATCCCAGGAAATATAAAAATGGTTCCAAACATTGTGGAACTTACGTACGATGGAATATCCCTCAGCCACGAAATCAATGTCATAAGACCAGTAGCAGCAAAATGAGTGGATTCAGGTACGATGATTCTAAGGGAAAGAAGTCACACAGGAAAAGAAACTTATCATAAGATATCACTTAGGAAGATCCTGTAAACATGGCTACACATGAACTGAGTTAGGAAAGAGAACAGAGTCTCACATTTAGAAAACACTCTTATGCCTGCTTAAGGGGGAAGGAGAGGTGGGGTGATGCATCAAACCAGAGTTTGATATAAGCACAGGTACTGTTCCAAAAACCAACTATGGAATAGACAAGACCTACACCTTCCTCAGTGAAAGGGACTCAAAACCCCATATTTCCCGCAGAGGAATAGATCTGACTAGTAAGAATCTTAAAACCTATGTATTGATATGTCTCCGTAAGGGAATCAAGTGTGTCTAGACTGGCATAAACATGGCAGCGAGAATCAGCTCAAACCCACTCTAAAAAGGAATTTCAAAAACAGAACAAAGAAACAGGGAAATTCTTTACAATTCCTTCAGGGTCTCTGATGCAACCTGGAATGACCCTATCTACGATGACAGCTGGATGTGGCATGAGGCTGGACACTTGGGACTGAGAGGATTGGTGAGATTGGGTGAGCAAATGCAGACCCTTTAAAGCAATAATGCATGGCAACCATTCCATGGGTCCCACCTCTCCAGGTTGAAGGGCATATTACTACAGCTATAACATGTACGGGAAACCTAGAGAATGGACACACTGTGAATACGAAAGGTTTCTAAAACTCAACGAAGAGTCCCTCTCCTGGTGCTCCGGTTTGACTTTCCAACAGCTTTACTATCAATCTCCCAACTTGGAGAGACAGCCCCTTTAAGCTCCTGGTTCACACAGGTTGCCCATTTGGCAGAGGAGGAAAGGGAAGAGGGAGAACCAATGAGAGAGTAGCTGTTAGGCATTTGGATGGGCACATGTCACTCTAATTTCCCGGCAGGAAGAAGAATTCACCAAAGTCTCAGCCACCCACCGGGAACCAGTATAGGTCCTGAACCAAATGTTTGGACTTGCGTTCAGCTCACAGAAAACGAGTTGAAAAATGGAGCTCAGGGGCACAGCAATTCACAAACTGGCAGAGTAATCAAGGCCAACTATCGTCCAAAAATCTGTTGAGGGAAGGCAACGAGGCGGACTTGAATGCGAGGCAGAATAGCAGGAAACAGATTTCAAGAGGTACGTTAGAATCGCCTGTAAAGCACAGGAAGAGGGGCACAACTTCGACAATGATGCACTTGGCCAAAAAGGGCGTATGCGTTTTCTCCTGAATATATTCAGGAGAAAACGCATACGCCCTTTTTGGCCAAGCAAGCAAGCGGGCAATGCAAATCTGCACTACAAAGAAGTATCACTTCCCACCGGTCAAAAGGGACATCCACAAAATGTGTAAAAACCAGAAAGGCAAGACAGGCCCTGGAGAACAGGGAGCCTTGTTATGCTGATGGGCGGGATGTAAGTGGCCAACTGCCTCACTGGAGGAGTGCATTGTGTTCCCTAAAACAAGTAAACAACAGAGCTACAGAGCCAAGGGCACTTCCAGTCTAGGGAATATACCTTGGGAAAACTGAAAATCCATAAGACAGAGCCACCCCCAAATTGAGGGCTGCACTGCGTACAAGAACCTCAACCTGGGTACACCTGAAATATCCCAGGAAATATAAAAATGGTTCCAAACATTGTGGAACTTACGTACGATGGAATATCCCTCAGCCACGAAATCAATGTCATAAGACCAGTAGCAGCAAAATGAGTGGATTCAGGTACGATGATTCTAAGGGAAAGAAGTCACACAGGAAAAGAAACTTATCATAAGATATCACTTAGGAAGATCCTGTAAACATGGCTACACATGAACTGAGTTAGGAAAGAGAACAGAGTCTCACATTTAGAAAACACTCTTATGCCTGCTTAAGGGGGAAGGAGAGGTGGGGTGATGCATCAAACCAGAGTTTGATATAAGCACAGGTACTGTTCCAAAAACCAACTATGGAATAGACAAGACCTACACCTTCCTCAGTGAAAGGGACTCAAAACCCCATATTTCCCGCAGAGGAATAGATCTGACTAGTAAGAATCTTAAAACCTATGTATTGATATGTCTCCGTAAGGGAATCAAGTGTGTCTAGACTGGCATAAACATGGCAGCGAGAATCAGCTCAAACCCACTCTAAAAAGGAATTTCAAAAACAGAACAAAGAAACAGGGAAATTCTTTACAATTCCTTCAGGGTCTCTGATGCAACCTGGAATGACCCTATCTACGATGACAGCTGGATGTGGCATGAGGCTGGACACTTGGGACTGAGAGGATTGGTGAGATTGGGTGAGCAAATGCAGACCCTTTAAAGCAATAATGCATGGCAACCATTCCATGGGTCCCACCTCTCCAGGTTGAAGGGAATATTACTACAGCTATAACATGTACGGGAAACCTAGAGAATGGACACACTGTGAATACGAAAGGTTTCTAAAACTCAACGAAGAGTCCCTCTCCTGGTGCTCCGGTTTGACTTTCCAACAGCTTTACTATCAATCTCCCAACTTGGAGAGACAGCCCCTTTAAGCTCCTGGTTCACACAGGTTGCCCATTTGGCAGAGGAGGAAAGGGAAGAGGGAGAACCAATGAGAGAGTAGCTGTTAGGCATTTGGATGGGCACATGTCACTCTAATTTCCCGGCAGGAAGAAGAATTCACCAAAGTCTCAGCCACCCACCGGGAACCAGTATAGGTCCTGAACCAAATGTTTGGACTTGCGTTCAGCTCACAGAAAACGAGTTGAAAAATGGAGCTCAGGGGCACAGCAATTCACAAACTGGCAGAGTAATCAAGGCCAACTATCGTCCAAAAATCTGTTGAGGGAAGGCAACGAGGCGGACTTGAATGCGAGGCAGAATAGCAGGAAACAGATTTCAAGAGGTACGTTAGAATCGCCTGTAAAGCACAGGAAGAGGGGCACAACTTCGACAATGATGCACTTGGCCAAAAAGGGCGTATGCGTTTTCTCCTGAATATATTCAGGAGAAAACGCATACGCCCTTTTTGTCCAAGCAAGCAAGCGGGCAATGCAAATCTGCACCTCAAAGAAGTATCACTTCCCACCGGTCAAAAGGGACATCCACAAAATGTGTAAAAACCAGAAAGGCAAGACAGGCCCTGGAGAACAGGGAGCCTTGTTATGCTGATGGGCGGGATGTAAGTGGCCAACTGCCTCACTGGAGGAGTGCATTGTGTTCCCTAAAACAAGTAAACAACAGAGCTACAGAGCCAAGGGCACTTCCAGTCTAGGGAATATACCTTGGGAAAACTGAAAATCCATAAGACAGAGCCACCCCCAAATTGAGGGCTGCACTGCGTACAAGAACCTCAACCTGGGTACACCTGAAATATCCCAGGAAATATAAAAAAGGTTCCAAACATTGTGGAACTTACGTACGATGGAATATCCCTCAGCCACGAAATCAATGTCATAAGACCAGTAGCAGCAAAATGAGTGGATTCAGGTACGATGATTCTAAGGGAAAGAAGTCACACAGGAAAAGAAACTTATCATAAGATATCACTTAGGAAGATCCTGTAAACATGGCTACACATGAACTGAGTTAGGAAAGAGAACAGAGTCTCACATTTAGAAAACACTCTTATGCCTGCTTAAGGGGGAAGGAGAGGTGGGGTGATGCATCAAACCAGAGTTTGATATAAGCACAGGTACTGTTCCAAAAACCAACTATGGAATAGACAAGACCTACACCTTCCTCAGTGAAAGGGACTCAAAACCCCATATTTCCCGCAGAGGAATAGATCTGACTAGTAAGAATCTTAAAACCTATGTATTGATATGTCTCCGTAAGGGAATCAAGTGTGTCTAGACTGGCATAAACATGGCAGCGAGAATCAGCTCAAACCCACTCTAAAAAGGAATTTCAAAAACAGAACAAAGAAACAGGGAAATTCTTTACAATTCCTTCAGGGTCTCTGATGCAACCTGGAATGACCCTATCTACGATGACAGCTGGATGTGGCATGAGGCTGGACACTTGGGACTGAGAGGATTGGTGAGATTGGGTGAGCAAATGCAGACCCTTTAAAGCAATAATGCATGGCAACCATTCCATGGGTCCCACCTCTCCAGGTTGAAGGGAATATTACTACAGCTATAACATGTACGGGAAACCTAGAGAATGGACACACTGTGAATACGAAAGGTTTCTAAAACTCAACGAAGAGTCCCTCTCCTGGTGCTCCGGTTTGACTTTCCAACAGCTTTACTATCAATCTCCCAACTTGGAGAGACAGCCCCTTTAAGCTCCTGGTTCACACAGGTTGCCCATTTGGCAGAGGAGGAAAGGGAAGAGGGAGAACCAATGAGAGAGTAGCTGTTAGGCATTTGGATGGGCACATGTCACTCTAATTTCCCGGCAGGAAGAAGAATTCACCAAAGTCTCAGCCACCCACCGGGAACCAGTATAGGTCCTGAACCAAATGTTTGGACTTGCGTTCAGCTCACAGAAAACGAGTTGAAAAATGGAGCTCAGGGGCACAGCAATTCACAAACTGGCAGAGTAATCAAGGCCAACTATCGTCCAAAAATCTGTTGAGGGAAGGCAACGAGGCGGACTTGAATGCGAGGCAGAATAGCAGGAAACAGATTTCAAGAGGTACGTTAGAATCGCCTGTAAAGCACAGGAAGAGGGGCACAACTTCGACAATGATGCACTTGGCCAAAAAGGGCGTATGCGTTTTCTCCTGAATATATTCAGGAGAAAACGCATACGCCCTTTTTGGCCAAGCAAGCAAGCGGGCAATGCAAATCTGCACCTCAAAGAAGTATCACTTCCCACCGGTCAAAAGGGACATCCACAAAATGTGTAAAAACCAGAAAGGCAAGACAGGCCCTGGAGAACAGGGAGCCTTGTTATGCTGATGGGCGGGATGTAAGTGGCCAACTGCCTCACTGGAGGAGTGCATTGTGTTCCCTAAAACAAGTAAACAACAGAGCTACAGAGCCAAGGGCACTTCCAGTCTAGGGAATATACCTTGGGAAAACTGAAAATCCATAAGACAGAGCCACCCCCAAATTGAGGGCTGCACTGCGTACAAGAACCTCAACCTGGGTACACCTGAAATATCCCAGGAAATATAAAAATGGTTCCAAACATTGTGGAACTTACGTACGATGGAATATCCCTCAGCCACGAAATCAATGTCATAAGACCAGTAGCAGCAAAATGAGTGGATTCAGGTACGATGATTCTAAGGGAAAGAAGTCACACAGGAAAAGAAACTTATCATAAGATATCACTTAGGAAGATCCTGTAAACATGGCTACACATGAACTGAGTTAGCAAAGAGAACAGAGTCTCACATTTAGAAAACACTCTTATGCCTGCTTAAGGGGGAAGGAGAGGTGGGGTGATGCATCAAACCAGAGTTTGATATAAGCACAGGTACTGTTCCAAAAACCAACTATGGAATAGACAAGACCTACACCTTCCTCAGTGAAAGGGACTCAAAACCCCATATTTCCCGCAGAGGAATAGATCTGACTAGTAAGAATCTTAAACCCTATGTATTGATATGTCTCCGTAAGGGAATCAAGTGTGTCTAGACTGGCATAAACATGGCAGCGAGAATCAGCTCAAACCCACTCTAAAAAGGAATTTCAAAAACAGAACAAAGAAACAGGGAAATTCTTTACAATTCCTTCAGGGTCTCTGATGCAACCTGGAATGACCCTATCTACGATGACAGCTGGATGTGGCATGAGGCTGGACACTTGGGACTGAGAGGATTGGTGAGATTGGGTGAGCAAATGCAGACCCTTTAAAGCAATAATGCATGGCAACCATTCCATGGGTCCCACCTCTCCAGGTTGAAGGGCATATTACTACAGCTATAACATGTACGGGAAACCTAGAGAATGGACACACTGTGAATACGAAAGGTTTCTAAAACTCAATGAAGAGTCCCTCTCCTGGTGCTCCGGTTTGACTTTCCAACAGCTTTACTATCAATCTCCCAACTTGGAGAGACAGCCCCTTTAAGCTCCTGGTTCACACAGGTTGCCCATTTGGCAGAGGAGGAAAGGGAAGAGGGAGAACCAATGAGAGAGTAGCTGTTAGGCATTTGGATGGGCACATGTCACTCTAATTTCCCGGCAGGAAGAAGAATTCACCAAAGTCTCAGCCACCCACCGGGAACCAGTATAGGTCCTGAACCAAATGTTTGGACTTGCGTTCAGCTCACAGAAAACGAGTTGAAAAATGGAGCTCAGGGGCACAGCAATTCACAAACTGGCAGAGTAATCAAGGCCAACTATCGTCCAAAAATCTGTTGAGGGAAGGCAACGAGGCGGACTTGAATGCGAGGCAGAATAGCAGGAAACAGATTTCAAGAGGTACGTTAGAATCGCCTGTAAAGCACAGGAAGAGGGGCACAACTTCGACAATGATGCACTTGGCCAAAAAGGGCGTATGCGTTTTCTCCTGAATATATTCAGGAGAAAACGCATACGCCCTTTTTGGCCAAGCAAGCAAGCGGGCAATGCAAATCTGCACTACAAAGAAGTATCACTTCCCACCGGTCAAAAGGGACATCCACAAAATGTGTAAAAACCAGAAAGGCAAGACAGGCCCTGGAGAACAGGGAGCCTTGTTATGCTGATGGGTGGGATGTAAGTGGCCAACTGCCTCACTGGAGGAGTGCATTGTGTTCCCTAAAACAAGTAAACAACAGAGCTACAGAGCCAAGGGCACTTCCAGTCTAGGGAATATACCTTGGGAAAACTGAAAATCCATAAGACAGAGCCACCCCCAAATTGAGGGCTGCACTGCGTACAAGAACCTCAACCTGGGTACACCTGAAATAATCCAGGAAATATAAAAATGGTTCCAAACATTGTGGAACTTACGTACGATGGAATATCCCTCAGCCACGAAATCAATGTCATAAGACCAGTAGCAGCAAAATGAGTGGATTCAGGTACGATGATTCTAAGGGAAAGAAGTCACACAGGAAAAGAAACTTATCATAAGATATCACTTAGGAAGATCCTGTAAACATGGCTACACATGAACTGAGTTAGCAAAGAGAACAGAGTCTCACATTTAGAAAACACTCTTATGCCTGCTTAAGGGGGAAGGAGAGGTGGGGTGATGCATCAAACCAGAGTTTGATATAAGCACAGGTACTGTTCCAAAAACCAACTATGGAATAGACAAGACCTACACCTTCCTCAGTGAAAGGGACTCAAAACCCCATATTTCCCGCAGAGGAATAGATCTGACTAGTAAGAATCTTAAACCCTATGTATTGATATGTCTCCGTAAGGGAATCAAGTGTGTCTAGACTGGCATAAACAGGGCAGCGAGAATCAGCTCAAACCCACTCTAAAAAGGAATTTCAAAAACAGAACAAAGAAACAGGGAAATTCTTTACAATTCCTTCAGGGTCTCTGATGCAACCTGGAATGACCCTATCTACGATGACAGCTGGATGTGGCATGAGGCTGGACACTTGGGACTGAGAGGATTGGTGAGATTGGGTGAGCAAATGCAGACCCTTTAAAGCAATAATGCATGGCAACCATTCCATGGGTCCCACCTCTCCAGGTTGAAGGGCATATTACTACAGCTATAACATGTACGGGAAACCTAGAGAATGGACACACTGTGAATACGAAAGGTTTCTAAAACTCAACGAAGAGTCCCTCTCCTGGTGCTCCGGTTTGACGTTCCAACAGCTTTACTATCAATCTCCCAACTTGGAGAGACAGCCCCTTTAAGCTCCTGGTTCACACAGGTTGCCCATTTGGCAGAGGAGGAAAGGGAAGAGGGAGAACCAATGAGAGAGTAGCTGTTAGGCATTTGGATGGGCACATGTCACTCTAATTTCCCGGCAGGAAGAAGAATTCACCAAAGTCTCAGCCACCCACCGGGAACCAGTATAGGTCCTGAACCAAATGTTTGGACTTGCGTTCAGCTCACAAAAAACGAGTTGAAAAATGGAGCTCAGGGGCACAGCAATTCACAAACTGGCAGAGTTATCAAGGCCAACTATCGTCCAAAAATCTGTTGAGGGAAGGCAACGAGGCGGACTTGAATGCGAGGCAGAATAGCAGGAAACAGATTTCAAGAGGTACGTTAGAATCGCCTGTAAAGCACAGGAAGAGGGGCACAACTTCGACAATGATGCACTTGGCCAAAAAGGGCGTATGCGTTTTCTCCTGAATATATTCAGGAGAAAACGCATACGCCGTTTTTGGCCAAGCAAGCAAGCGGGCAATGCAAATCTGCACTACAAAGAAGTATCACTTCCCACCGGTCAAAAGGGACATCCACAAAATGTGTAAAAACCAGAAAGGCAAGACAGGCCCTGGAGAACAGGGAGCCTTGTTATGCTGATGGGCGGGATGTAAGTGGCCAACTGCCTCACTGGAGGAGTGCATTGTGTTCCCTAAAACAAGTAAACGACAGAGCTACAGAGCCAAGGGCACTTCCAGTCTAGGGAATATACCTTGGGAAAACTGAAAATCCATAAGACAGAGCCACCCCCAAATTGAGGGCTGCACTGCGTACAAGAACCTCAACCTGGGTACACCTGAAATATCCCAGGAAATATAAAAATGGTTCCAAACATTGTGGAACTTACGTACGATGGAATATCCCTCAGCCACGAAATCAATGTCATAAGACCAGTAGCAGCAAAATGAGTGGATTCAGGTACGATGATTCTAAGGGAAAGAAGTCACACAGGAAAAGAAACTTATCATAAGATATCACTTAGGAAGATCCTGTAAACATGGCTACACATGAACTGAGTTAGCAAAGAGAACAGAGTCTCACATTTAGAAAACACTCTTATGCCTGCTTAAGGGGGAAGGAGAGGTGGGGTGATGCATCAAACCAGAGTTTGATATAAGCACAGGTACTGTTCCAAAAACCAACTATGGAATAGACAAGACCTACACCTTCCTCAGTGAAAGGGACTCAAAACCCCATATTTCCCGCAGAGGAATAGATCTGACTAGTAAGAATCTTAAAACCTATGTATTGATATGTCTCCGTAAGGGAATCAAGTGTGTCTAGACTGGCATAAACAGGGCAGCGAGAATCAGCTCAAACCCACTCTAAAAAGGAATTTCAAAAACAGAACAAAGAAACAGGGAAATTCTTTACAATTCCTTCAGGGTCTCTGATGCAACCTGGAATGACCCTATCTACGATGACAGCTGGATGTGGCATGAGGCTGGACACTTGGGACTGAGAGGATTGGTGAGATTGGGTGAGCAAATGCAGACCCTTTAAAGCAATAATGCATGGCAACCATTCCATGGGTCCCACCTCTCCAGGTTGAAGGGCATATTACTACAGCTATAACATGTACGGGAAACCTAGAGAATGGACACACTGTGAATACGAAAGGTTTCTAAAACTCAACGAAGAGTCCCTCTCCTGGTGCTCCGGTTTGACTTTCCAACAGCTTTACTATCAATCTCCCAACTTGGAGAGACAGCCCCTTTAAGCTCCTGGTTCACACAGGTTGCCCATTTGGCAGAGGAGGAAAGGGAAGAGGGAGAACCAATGAGAGAGTAGCTGTTAGGCATTTGGATGGGCACATGTCACTCTAATTTCCCGGCAGGAAGAAGAATTCACCAAAGTCTCAGCCACCCACCGGGAACCAGTATAGGTCCTGAACCAAATGTTTGGACTTGCGTTCAGCTCACAGAAAACGAGTTGAAAAATGGAGCTCAGGGGCACAGCAATTCACAAACTGGCAGAGTAATCAAGGCCAACTATCGTCCAAAAATCTGTTGAGGGAAGGCAACGAGGCGGACTTGAATGCGAGGCAGAATAGCAGGAAACAGATTTCAAGAGGTACGTTAGAATCGCCTGTAAAGCACAGGAAGAGGGGCACAACTTCGACAATGATGCACTTGGCCAAAAAGGGCGTATGCGTTTTCTCCTGAATATATTCAGGAGAAAACGCATACGCCCTTTTTGGCCAAGCAAGCAAGCGGGCAATGCAAATCTGCACCTCAAAGAAGTATCACTTCCCACCGGTCAAAAGGGACATCCACAAAATGTGTAAAAACCAGAAAGGCAAGACAGGCCCTGGAGAACAGGGAGCCTTGTTATGCTGATGGGCGGGATGTAAGTGGCCAACTGCCTCACTGGAGGAGTGCATTGTGTTCCCTAAAACAAGTAAACAACAGAGCTACAGAGCCAAGGGCACTTCCAGTCTAGGGAATATACCTTGGGAAAACTGAAAATCCATAAGACAGAGCCACCCCCAAATTGAGGGCTGCACTGCGTACAAGAACCTCAACCTGGGTACACCTGAAATATCCCAGGAAATATAAAAATGGTTCCAAACATTGTGGAACTTACGTACGATGGAATATCCCTCAGCCACGAAATCAATGTCATAAGACCAGTAGCAGCAAAATGAGTGGATTCAGGTACGATGATTCTAAGGGAAAGAAGTCACACAGGAAAAGAAACTTATCATAAGATATCACTTAGGAAGATCCTGTAAACATGGCTACACATGAACTGAGTTAGCAAAGAGAACAGAGTCTCACATTTAGAAAACACTCTTATGCCTGCTTAAGGGGGAAGGAGAGGTGGGGTGATGCATCAAACCAGAGTTTGATATAAGCACAGGTACTGTTCCAAAAACCAACTATGGAATAGACAAGACCTACACCTTCCTCAGTGAAAGGGACTCAAAACCCCATATTTCCCGCAGAGGAATAGATCTGACTAGTAAGAATCTTAAAACCTATGTATTGATATGTCTCCGTAAGGGAATCAAGTGTGTCTAGACTGGCATAAACATGGCAGCGAGAATCAGCTCAAACCCACTCTAAAAAGGAATTTCAAAAACAGAACAAAGAAACAGGGAAATTCTTTACAATTCCTTCAGGGTCTCTGATGCAACCTGGAATGACCCTATCTACGATGACAGCTGGATGTGGCATGAGGCTGGACACTTGGGACTGAGAGGATTGGTGAGATTGGGTGAGCAAATGCAGACCCTTTAAAGCAATAATGCATGGCAACCATTCCATGGGTCCCACCTCTCCAGGTTGAAGGGCATATTACTACAGCTATAACATGTACGGGAAACCTAGAGAATGGACACACTGTGAATACGAAAGGTTTCTAAAACTCAACGAAGAGTCCCTCTCCTGGTGCTCCGGTTTGACTTTCCAACAGCTTTACTATCAATCTCCCAACTTGGAGAGACAGCCCCTTTAAGCTCCTGGTTCACACAGGTTGCCCATTTGGCAGAGGAGGAAAGGGAAGAGGGAGAACCAATGAGAGAGTAGCTGTTAGGCATTTGGATGGGCACATGTCACTCTAATTTCCCGGCAGGAAGAAGAATTCACCAAAGTCTCAGCCACCCACCGGGAACCAGTATAGGTCCTGAACCAAATGTTTGGACTTGCGTTCAGCTCACAGAAAACGAGTTGAAAAATGGAGCTCAGGGGCACAGCAATTCACAAACTGGCAGAGTAATCAAGGCCAACTATCGTCCAAAAATCTGTTGAGGGAAGGCAACGAGGCGGACTTGAATGCGAGGCAGAATAGCAGGAAACAGATTTCAAGAGGTACGTTAGAATCGCCTGTAAAGCACAGGAAGAGGGGCACAACTTCGACAATGATGCACTTGGCCAAAAAGGGCGTATGCGTTTTCTCCTGAATATATTCAGGAGAAAACGCATACGCCCTTTTTGGCCAAGCAAGCAAGCGGGCAATGCAAATCTGCACTACAAAGAAGTATCACTTCCCACCGGTCAAAAGGGACATCCACAAAATGTGTAAAAACCAGAAAGGCAAGACAGGCCCTGGAGAACAGGGAGCCTTGTTATGCTGATGGGTGGGATGTAAGTGGCCAACTGCCTCACTGGAGGAGTGCATTGTGTTCCCTAAAACAAGTAAACAACAGAGCTACAGAGCCAAGGGCACTTCCAGTCTAGGGAATATACCTTGGGAAAACTGAAAATCCATAAGACAGAGCCACCCCCAAATTGAGGGCTGCACTGCGTACAAGAACCTCAACCTGGGTACACCTGAAATATCCCAGGAAATATAAAAATGGTTCCAAACATTGTGGAACTTACGTACGATGGAATATCCCTCAGCCACGAAATCAATGTCATAAGACCAGTAGCAGCAAAATGAGTGGATTCAGGTACGATGATTCTAAGGGAAAGAAGTCACACAGGAAAAGAAACTTATCATAAGATATCACTTAGGAAGATCCTGTAAACATGGCTACACATGAACTGAGTTAGCAAAGAGAACAGAGTCTCACATTTAGAAAACACTCTTATGCCTGCTTAAGGGGGAAGGAGAGGTGGGGTGATGCATCAAACCAGAGTTTGATATAAGCACAGGTACTGTTCCAAAAACCAACTATGGAATAGACAAGACCTACACCTTCCTCAGTGAAAGGGACTCAAAACCCCATATTTCCCGCAGAGGAATAGATCTGACTAGTAAGAATCTTAAACCCTATGTATTGATATGTCTCCATAAGGGAATCAAGTGTGTCTAGACTGGCATAAACAGGGCAGCGAGAATCAGCTCAAACCCACTCTAAAAAGGAATTTCAAAAACAGAACAAAGAAACAGGGAAATTCTTTACAATTCCTTCAGGGTCTCTGATGCAACCTGGAATGACCCTATCTACGATGACAGCTGGATGTGGCATGAGGCTGGACACTTGGGACTGAGAGGATTGGTGAGATTGGGTGAGCAAATGCAGACCCTTTAAAGCAATAATGCATGGCAACCATTCCATGGGTCCCACCTCTCCAGGTTGAAGGGCATATTACTACAGCTATAACATGTACGGGAAACCTAGAGAATGGACACACTGTGAATACGAAAGGTTTCTAAAACTCAACGAAGGGTCCCTCTCCTGGTGCTCCGGTTTGACGTTCCAACAGCTTTACTATCAATCTCCCAACTTGGAGAGACAGCCCCTTTAAGCTCCTGGTTCACACAGGTTGCCCATTTGGCAGAGGAGGAAAGGGAAGAGGGAGAACCAATGAGAGAGTAGCTGTTAGGCATTTGGATGGGCACATGTCACTCTAATTTCCCGGCAGGAAGAAGAATTCACCAAAGTCTCAGCCACCCACCGGGAACCAGTATAGGTCCTGAACCAAATGTTTGGACTTGCGTTCAGCTCACAAAAAACGAGTTGAAAAATGGAGCTCAGGGGCACAGCAATTCACAAACTGGCAGAGTTATCAAGGCCAACTATCGTCCAAAAATCTGTTGAGGGAAGGCAACGAGGCGGACTTGAATGCGAGGCAGAATAGCAGGAAACAGATTTCAAGAGGTACGTTAGAATCGCCTGTAAAGCACAGGAAGAGGGGCACAACTTCGACAATGATGCACTTGGCCAAAAAGGGCGTATGCGTTTTCTCCTGAATATATTCAGGAGAAAACGCATACGCCCTTTTTGGCCAAGCAAGCAAGCGGGCAATGCAAATCTGCACTACAAAGAAGTATCACTTCCCACCGGTCAAAAGGGACATCCACAAAATGTGTAAAAACCAGAAAGGCAAGACAGGCCCTGGAGAACAGGGAGCCTTGTTATGCTGATGGGTGGGATGTAAGTGGCCAACT